>NC_081559.1:69034935-69195882 GCF_022355385.1 Mustela nigripes | reverse complement strand
AAATAGAACTACCCTATGATCTAGCAATTGTATTACTAGGTATTTATCCAAAGGATGCAAACATAGTGATTCAAAGGGGCACACGTACCCCAGTGTTGATAGCAGCAATGTCCACAATAGCCAACTATGGAAAGAGCCCAGATGTCCATTGACAGATGAATGGATAAAGAAGATGTGGTGTTTGTATATACACACACATACATATACGTACACATACACATTGGAATATTACTCAGCCATCAAAAAGCATGAAATCTTGTCATTTGCAATGACATGGATGGAACTGGAGGGTATCTTGCTAAGCAAAATAAGTCAATCAGAAAACAACAAAAACCATGTGATTTCACTCATATGTGGAGTTTAAGAAACAAAAAGGGAAAAGGAAGAGAAAAATAAGATAAAAGCAGAGAGGGAGCCAAGAATAAGAGACTCTTAACTCTAGGAAATAAACAGGGTTGCTGGAGGGGAGCGGGGAGGGAGTGGGATAACTGGGTGATGGGCATTAAGGAGGGCACTTGATGTGTAATGAGCACTGGGTGTTACATGCAACTGATGAATCACTAAATTCTGAAACTGATAGTACACTATGTTAACTCAATTGAATTTAAATTTTTAAAAAAGTGGGAATTTCTCCCTATTTTTGATATAATTGGCATCCATTTTGGATAAACTGCTCTGAATAACTATGATTGTTTCCTTTGCTAATGATGTAATTTTAACTGTAGAACAGAAATTCTTTCCTCTGTGAATAGTCTTTTTAAATTTCTTTTTAACTTTTGGTTTTTCTTACTGGACTTTACCATTGAGAAAGAAAAGTAACAGTTTCTGGTGTTTGAAGAAACACTAGGAATTAACATTCTAAAAGTTATTTAATGGAGCTCTTTCAGCTTTGCTGTGGAGACAAGATGACAAAGAGGACATCATTGTTTGGAAAGCATCTAAATAAGAGTCACACATTGTGCCACTGCTGTGGCTTGAAGACCTATCACCTTCAGAAGTCCACTGTGGCAAATGTGGCTATCCTGCCAAGTGTAAGAGAAAGTATAACGAGTGCCAAAGTTAAAAGATGAAATACCACTGGGACCAGTCAAATGAGGCACTGGGACCAGTCAAATGAGGCACCTAAAAATTGGGTACAGCAGATTTAGGCATGGATGCCATGAAGGAACAACACCTAAGCCCAAGAGGGTGGCTGTTGCAGTATCCACTTCACCTTCAGGATTCCAGCGATTAGTCACACATAAACGTTCTGATTTATTTAATTTTTAAAAACATTTTATTTATTTATTTATTTATTTATTTATTTATTTATTTTTGAGAGAGAGAGAGAGAGAGCGCGGGGGTGTAAGAGGTGGAAGGTCTGAGGGAGAGGCGGACTCCCTGCTGAGTCGGACATGGGACTTGATCCGAGGACCCTGGGATCATGACCTGAGCCAAATGAAGGCTTAACCAACTGAGCCACCCAGGCACCCAAATGGTCTATTTCAAAAAAATAAAAAAAGTTATTTAATGGATTAACTGCTTTTGAAAATCAAATAGGTATCCATTATACTTAGTGTATACCACTTTTATGGGAAATTTTGTTATGAACATCTGTTGTGAAAAGCTAAATACTATTTATTAAAATTTTTTTTAAACTCATCTACATTTCCTTAACAGGTTATTAATATAAGCTGAAGGAGCTTTTTAATTTTTTTAGTTCAAAAAATTTTATCTAGTTATCTGTTTATTTATTTATTTACAAGAAAGCTCTGTGCCCAGTGTGGGGCTTGAACTCACTACCCTGAGATCAAGAGTGTATGCTCTACCAACTGAACGAACCTCTGAAGGTGCTTTTTTAAAATTTAAAATTTATAACAAACAAAACCTAAGCCTTCATTTACTTTGGAGCAGAAATGCAAGTATATGATGTTTAGGATGTGCTTTTCAAAATGGCACCTTAAAAATTAGTTATTGGTTAAATTATAGTAAAGATAATAATGGAAGGGAAACAAATCAGAACCATGTTAGCATAATGCAACTATTTTTCTGCATTTCAGTCTGGTATTTGAAGTAGAAAGAGTGTTTTGGAATCACAAACCTGAAAGTGACTATCAGCCCACTTTCTAGCTATATAATTGTGGAAAAGTAACACTGGGTCTTTGAACTTCATTTTCTCATGTAAAGTGGGGATCGTAATACTACACTTAACTTATTTTGGAGTTTGCAGATCATTCTATGTCAGTGCGTATAGACTTATTTTAATGTTGCTACATTGGTTTTTTTTTTTTTTTGGTGAATATACATTTTAAATTTCAACATATTTTTTTCATTAAAAATTTTTTTTACGGTAACATATATATAAAATAAAATTTATGTTTTAGCCATCTTTAAGTGTTCAGGTCAGTGGCATATAGTACATTGACATGTTGTGCGACCATCATCAGCATCCATCTCCACAACTTTTTCCATCATCCTGAGCTGAAGCTCCATACCCATTAAATAACTTCCACTTCCTTCCTTCCCCAGTCCCTAGCAGCTACCTTTCTATTTTCTACCTCTGAATCTGACTACTCTAGGTACCTCCTGTTTCTCCCTCTCCCTCTTCCTGTCTCTCTCTCATGAATAAATAAATAAAATCTTAAAGAAAAAAAGAAATATGGACGCATTTGTACACTTGTATACACTTATATAAGCAGCATGTAGATCAAAGTATAGAAAATTTGTGTCACTCTTCTTAGTTTCCCACTCAGGGTAATCACTATCCTGACTTCCATCATCACTGATTATGTTTGCATATTCTTTTCTTTTCTTTCTTTTTTTTTTTTAATAGGGAGAGGAAGAGGGGGGCAGAGGGAGAGGGGCATGGAGCCCGACACAAGGCTCAATCTCATAACCCTGATATCATGACCTGAGCCGAAATAAGAGTCAGACACTAAGCCATCCAGGTGCCTCCATGTTTGCATGTTCTTGAACTTCATATAAATGTAATCGTATATTCTGTGTTCTTTTGTGCCTTCCTCCTTTCAGCATAATGCCTGTGAGATTCAGCCCTATTGTGTATTGGCATTGATAGTTTGTAATTTTGTTAAGTCAGAAATTTGCATTTTATTCACTTCAGTGCTGATATGCAGGATTATGTCACTTAGTTAACAGTTGATTCTTTAGCAACTACATGTCAATACACTGAATGGATCTGAGTGGGAAGAAGTTTGGGGAAAAAAGAACAAGTAGAATTTGTAGTATTTCATGGAGGAAATAATAAGGACTAGATTTCAGAAAACTGTCAGCTGAAGAGAAAAGTAAATTTGAGAGACTTCGTGAAGAAGGGATAGGACTTAACGGTAGGCTTTTTTTTTTTTTTTTTTTAACATCTCCTATTCAGGAAGTTCTCCTGATATTAGACTGTTTGACAAAGATTCAGTATAGAATAGGGGAAACAGCAACCATCTTATGATAAGGAAATGCTTTTGAAATTCATACATGTAGTAACTTCTGATAACATGTTTTGTTAGGAAAATGATTAAGTTTTTCACTAGAGTTTAGTGAGTCAGTGTGACTTATTTTTATCAATTTTTAGAAGCAGTGTGACTTCCTTTTGTTAGGTGTTTAAAGCTTTGAATATGATGAGGCTATTGAGTTCACTGCATCCTTGGCTTTTCAAAGCTGACAGAAGTTTTGAAGTGGTATTTCAACAGGAAGCTAAGGCATTTGTGTGTTACGTGAAGGACAGGCAGCACTTCGGCATTATCACTGCACCTACTGTTAAGATATTTATAGACAGGTGCTTAGAGATATGAGCTTATAGGCTAGAAACAAGAGTTCTGCTTTCTGAGCTACAGACAGTTTTGTTCCCAATTTAGAAACATACAGGAGGTTCAGGTTTATAGAAATGTTAATTATAAAGGATATGATCATTTATGTTGTTGTTATGTTATGTTACGTTGTTTGATGATCTTCAGCTAAATTGGTATGTGTGTGCGTGATATTGGTGGTAATGGTGGACGTGCGAGATTTAGTGTCCTGTTCCTTCTGGAGTTCTCTTCTCCAGTTGCTTGTTCATTATTTTCTCTGTGTGAATTTATTTTGAACTCTCTGTGTGAACTTTAGTTCTGTTTATTATTTTGTTTTGCTGACTTCTAAAAGGAATTTTAACTGTCTTACAATAAAAGACAAATACATTAAAACAACAGGAAAGTGTTGAAAGCCATTAATGAAGAATGAGAATTAAAGGGAATAGGGTGGCTGGATGGTCAGGAGCCTAGGTACACAGTAAACACATAACCCGTGCTGAATAACATACTGACATTGAGAGGAAATTTTACCGCTGAGCATTGTGGCAGCTGAGGCAAAGAGAAAAAATTATAGGTTGTCTAATTTCATATGCATCTGGTATATATCAGAAGAGATGCCCTTTCCTAGCTCTAAATTGACATTTAATGCGTCTTTGTAAAAGAGACCGTAGGCAAAGCCATTGTGCAGTGTTTTCTCTTAGTTAGCATAAAAAGGCAGTAATCTGGAAGCAATCTTCTACCCTTCTTTATAAGGATGGATAAAAACAGAGGCCATAGAGTTAGGTTTTTTTTTTTTTTCCCTTGAAGTATTTATCTTTTCTGGAGTATTTACCTGTGCTTTTACACAGCAGTACAGGTTTTAACTCCAGTTTGTACAAGGGCTAAAATGTAGGGAATCTACAGGACTATGGAATTATGATGTGTTTAAACTGCCTCTTCAGAGCATGACCAGGGTTGGCAGTTGTGACCTAGCAAGCAGGTGAATGTTAATGCTGTTAGCATGTATCTGAGCTGCTGGCAGTTTATTTTGATTTCCAGACAAAAGGATGTGATTATTAAGCACCTGGTATATGTTAGGTGCTACAGTAGATTACTTCTAATTTGTTATTCCTTTTAATCTGAACAGTTCTGCAGGATTGCTACTATCCCAGTTGTACAGATGAGGATATCAAGAGTGAAAGGTTATGTCCTCTTCCTAGAGTATGTAGTTGGTAAACTGGACATAGGACACATTTTCATTTTTTAAAGTTCTTTTTCTTTCCAGTCTTTTACCATACCACACTGCTTTCATACATTTTTAGATCTAAGGGTTTAGAATCTATATTAAACATGTTTAAGATCCATGTATTTGTATGTAAGAGAGGGAGAAGATTCAGGTGGTTGGTGTACATTGTTTTTCAGAGAATACTTAACCTGCACAGTATATAGAGCTCAAAGAGACAGGTGCTGTGCAGTAATTTTTAAAAGAATTAGGTTATGGTTTTTGTTATTTTGGTGCTCCCAGATATTTATTGAGTGCTTACTATGTGCCAGGCTATATGCTAAGTGCTTTATGTAAGTAATTTCATTTGATTCTCAGAACAATTCAGAAATGGATACAGAGCGGTTAGGAAATTTGCCCAACCTTACACGGTTGGTAGAAGATATAGTTGGGGGTTGTATTCAGTAAGGCAAGTCTGACTCTAACATCTGCATTGTTAGCCTTTGTACCAGTTCTGACCAGTAGAAATATATTGTTAGCCATAAGCGTGGCTACATATGTAATGTAGCATTTTCTGATAGCCACATAAAAAAGATAAAAAGAGGGCCACCTGGGTGGCTCAGTGGGTTAAAGCCTCTTCCTTCGGCTTGGGTCATGGTCTCAGGGTCCTGGGATCAGGCCCCGCATTGGGCTCTCTGCTCCATGGGGAGCCTGCTTCCTCCTCTCTCTCTCTCTCTGCCTGCCTCTCTGACTACTTGTAATCTCTATCAAATAAATAAGTAAAATCTTAAAAAAAAAAGATAAAAAGAAAAGGTGAAGTTAATATTAATGATCTATCCAAAATATTTATTTCAGGATGTGGTCAATATGAAAAATTCTTGATATAATTTTTGTGTTGTCTCTGAAATCTGGTGTGTGATTTATACTTAGAGCATATCTCCATTTGGACTAGCTACATTTCAAGTTATTAATAGCCACATGTAGATAGTGGGTACAGTATTGGAGAGCTCAGCTCTACCCTATACTCATAAGAGGAAATGAGAAAAAGATACATCGAATTGTTGATAGATTTTTGAAGAATAGAATTGGGTCAGGGGAGAGATGGGTGACTTTCCTTTTTTACTTTAGACTCTTGGCTTTTTTTGTTTTTTTAAAGCGGACATGTATTATTCTGATATTTAAAGCATGAGGAATTTTCTAACTTAAATACCAGTGTAAGGTATCCACAAATTATTCAGATAAGACCCTCTAGAGTTCTGTATTAAAACAATGAATATCTGGGTGGCTCAGTTGGTTAAGCATCTGACTCTTGGTTTCAGCTCAGCTCAACCCCACTTTGGACTTCCCACTCAGAGAGGAGTCAGCTTGGGGATTCTTCCCCTTTCCCTCTGCCCTCCCACTGTTTGCTCTCTTTCCCCTTCTCTAAAATAAAATAAATATATAATTAATAATATTAAAAAAACAATGAGAAGATGGCTTTGACCTAGAACGTTGTGAGTCAGGAGTTGTCAGGGATCTATTTCTATCTCTGTAAAATGTTTGATTTTTAAGCTGAGCTAATCAGTATTGTTCTGCCAGGGTAGAAATTTATTCACAGCTAACTAAATTAGTGGATTCTCTTGTTAAAGAAGTTATTTCCTTGATTATTCTCAGAGCATTATATTTGTGTAGTCTCTTCCGCCATAAAGTGATACTTGCATTTCCAAGAAGTCTTAATGGAACACATGTAGGATGTAGCATAGTGAACGGGCGCGCGCGCACGCGCGTGTGTGTGTGTCCGTCTGTCTGTCTGTCTGTGGTGTTGAGGGAAGGCTGTGGGGAAAGGCAGAACTGTCCTTATACATCTCTTTGTCCTAGTGATAAACGAATTTCTTTGTGTACAATTAACTCTTCCCCATTCTCCATATTTTGGGTGAGGGGATATTATCCAACTTCTTTCTACCCTAGGAACCTTAGAGAGCCTTATCTTTGCCCTTGCCAGGTAGAGCCAGGAGTTGGCTGCTTAACCTAAGTTGGATTTGAAAAATAAAAAGATTGAGGGAACTCATTGATAATTCAGTATTTCATTTCATCTGGCTTTTCCCCCCCCAAGAGTAAGAATGATGATAGGGAAAGAAACACAACCTTTTAAATATATTCTTAGCAATGTAATTATCTTTATGTTAGTTTTTTAAATATGCATGATATAGAATCACCTAAATAGAATTCCTTCGTTAATTTGTCAAAGCAGAGGGAAACCCTTGCTAGTCATCCCCCTGCCCACTGCTGAGATCTAATCGATAGATACCTTCTTGATACCAGAAAGTGTTCCCTTATATTAGATTGAATTACATATAATTTAGGTACAAAAACTTGTACTTTAGAAAAAATGAGCTTCATTCCATAGTACATATAAAATTGTAATTTTTAAAAATGATTTTATTCATTTATTTGAGAGAGAGAGAGGATGCACAAGCAGGTGGTAGGGCAAAGGGAGAGGGAGAAGCACACTCTTCATTGAGCAGGGAGCCTGATGTGGGGTTTGATCCCAGGATCCTGAGATCATGATTGAGCTGACAGCAGATGCTTAACTGAGCCACCCAGGTGCCCCTAAAATTGTAATTTAATAATGTGCTTACACCCTTGCTCCCCTTATACCTTATGAGTAGACAGTTTTGGTTTTATCAGATTTCTCTCTACCTTTTGATTATAAATGGCCAAACAGATGATGTTATTTTAAAAACTATATTCATTATATTTTAAAAATTAGTTTTTTATAATTTATTATTTTTCTTTTAATATTTGTAAAATATTTTCATTTCTTTTTTTTTTTAAGGTTTTATTTATTTATTTGACAGAAAGAGAGAGAGCACAAGCCAGGAGAGAGGCAGGCCCCCGCTAAGCAGGGAGCGCCATGTGGGGCTTGATCCCAGGACCCTAGGATCATGACCTGAGCCAAAGGGAGCCGCTTAACCAACTGAACCACCCAGGTGCCCCAATATTTTAAAAATTTAAAATGACATGCTGGGGCGCCTGGGTGGCTCAGTGGGTTAAAGCCTCTGCCTTCGGCTTGGGTCATGATCTCAGGGTCCTGGGATTGAGCCCTACATCGGGCTCTCTGCTCGGCGGGGAGCCTGCTTCCCCCTCTCCCTCTCTGCCTGCTTCTCTACTTGTGATCTCTGTCAAATAAATAAATAAAATATTTAAAAAATTTAAAAAAATTTAAAATGACATGCTTATCATAAACAAAATAGAAAATAAGTGTTCACAATAAAATTTCATATTTACCCTTTGTTTCCAATCTCCAGAATTACCTTTTTTTAAAAATCCAAATAAAGGATGTATGCTTATTTTCTTTTCCTGATTATATGAAGGAGTATAGTTTCTATTTGCATTTACTTTTTAACATTTATTTTCCTTAAAAAGACTTTTCTTTAGTAAGTAGAGGATTTCAGTTTTTGTAATAACCGATAATTATTTTGTTTTTGATGTCATTTCTTTTTATTTTCAAAGATCGCTGCAGTTTTATAATACGTCTGTCTCCCTGCCTTCCCCTGTAGTATAATTTTAAGTTCTTGACCAATTTCACTTCTCTCTGGGCCTTCACTTCTGTTAAACTGGGCAGACAAAATTCTTACAGAGATAGAACCAAGACTGATCCATGTACGTGATTTCTGTGCAGACGGTTAGAATTTTTGGCCAGGGAAATAAAAGCCCTTATCCTTTCTCTTTTGTTATTAATGACAGATGTGTCTTCATTCTGTTTTATATTACTGTTCCTCTGTATCTGTTTGGCTTTCTTACGTCTAAATTGCTTAGCTAAAGCTTTACCAATAAGATTCCAAAGAGGTCCTTTAGTTTTATTGTCTAGTTTGGTAAAAGGAGATGAAGGTAGCACTGATGGAAGAAATAGGTTTTAAGTTGCCTTTCTAGTTTATATGGAATTGTAGCCCTCAAGGCACTACAACTTTATTGAACTGCTAAATGAGAAGGGAAAAATGCCTTCATGTAATTGTCTTCCCCTTTTAGGTTAAGTTAGGTGTTTATATGTTTTGTAAATCACCTTTAATTACCACGCACATAAATTACTGTTTTCAGGAGCACACTTCCCATCCCCCCATAAGCATATCATTTAAAAGTTTAAAATGAGTCACACATTTTTGCCTAGACACAAATTGCCAATATAAAATGGTCTTTGATTGTATCCTAATATAATGGAGTTGTTTCTTTGGGTCCTGTAATTTTCTTTTTCAGCAGTATTTATTAAATTAATCTAGTATTGGATTGCAGTAAACAATCTGACCAAAAAACATGTTTTCTTTGTTTCTTTGGTACAAATTCAATGGGTTAAGTAATTATGCAGTGGTTCTCATCTACATATACAATGCATTCTAATAACCAACTTCTGTTTACTGTGGAAAATACTGCAGCAGTAGGAAACCGTTCCTTCTCCTTTGCATTGTAATATCATCTGAAGCCACTATTTAATCTACTAGCTATTTACAGTTTAATTGCTTGAATATATCCTCATACTCATGGTGGTCTTATATCTACTTGAGGTGCTTGAGTCATTCTCATTTTTTTCTTCAGTGTCTTTTCTGACATGCTTTGGAGATCTTTTTTCCCATTCAACCAGCTACATGGATTCTTTTAAAAACTCTTCTCTCACTAATGAGTTGAAATTACTCAGGATGTGAGGACAATGTCTAAGGTCCTGGAGAGTCTCTTGATCCTTAAACATCAAATTTTTTTTTTTTTAAAGATTTTATTTATTTATTTGACAGAGAGAGAGAGATCACAAGTCGGCAGAGAGTCAGGCAGAGAGAGAGAGAGAAGCAGGCTCCCGCTGAGCAAAGAGCCCGATGCGGGGCTTGATCCCAGGACACTGAGATCATGACCTGAGCCAAAGGCAGCGGCTTAATCCACTGAGCCACCCAGGCGCCCCAAACATCAAATTTTGAATGACATTTTTCTTAGTTGTCAGAACACTGTCATGTTAAGTTAAAAATGTAAGTATTGAGACTGATTTGGTTTTGAAAACCAGTGCATTCATTGTTATACTCATGTGAATGAAATCAGATGAGCACTTGTGTTTTATTACAGTGAGTCTTCAATTTCCTTCTAACTTGTCCTTTGCAGAGTTTACATTGACACCCTTAAATCAGCCATTATATACCACATACAGTATTTCTACCGGGACTTACAATTTTGAGCTTAGGGGTTCGTAGTGCCACTTCCCAGCCTGGGCAGTTGAAGGAAAGGGCTTCCTCTAAGGGCCACAGGTTGTGTTGCAGCAGTGATTCCTTATAACCAGAGATTTCCTCTCCTCTTCTTTAGTAAAGTTGTGATATCCCTCACAACTCCTAGACTGGCCACGAGCCTAGAATTTTTTTGTCTAGGCCCATGATGTTTCCTTCCTGATCTATCTTCTCCTCTCACCCCAATTCTGTCTTGCTGTCCTTGCTCCCTCTTCCCTCCCACAGAGGGAAGGACTGACTGGACTTGACTGGCTCACTTCTTGCCATAGGACCTAAAGAAGATTCTACTGTATCACTAGACCTTGAGATATTTTGCACTTCACATAAGTAAGGAGGTAGGTCAGGGGAAGGTGGTTTTATTCCTCTTCCCTTATATCTGAGATGACAGGGACAATTGTACCTACCTTCTGTTCAGACCAGTTGTGAAGGTCTTCTTCTCTCCCATACCAACCAGAATGTCAGGTGGATAGAACCAAAATTATGGATTATATGTTAATTTATAGCTTTTTTGGAATAGTGTTTTCCTCTGTTTCCCAACTAAATTTATTTTTCAAATGTTAATAAAAATGTTGTGAACGTGTAGGGGATTGCATGTATTCCATCCATGTTCTTGTATTTCTTTAAAGCAACATTAAGGAAATGTACTACAGATAATAATTTTAAATATACAACCACAGTCTAATCACCATTGTATGATTTCTTTTTTAAAGATTTTATTTATCTATTTGACAGGGAGAGAGATCACAAGTAGGCAGAGAGAGAGGGAGAGGCAGATTCTCCATTGATCAGAGAGCCCAATGTGGCTCTCTGACCATGACTTGAGCTGAAGGCAGGGGCTTAACCCACTGAGCCACCCAGGCGCCCCACCATTTTACCACTTTGGATATTGATCTGCTATTTATACATTCATGGTTGCAGTTATAGGAAAGGATTGAGTAATAGGGAAGGGAATTTCTTGAGTTAGGAGCCATGATCTCTTGGTAGATCATATTACCTCTCTTTTGGGAATGAGGAAACTGTGTCTCTGGGAGTTTAATAAACTTGTCAAAAATCCTGAGTCTGCTACACTCCTTAGAGTTTTGTAGTTAATCTCTTGAGTTAAAGTTGATGGAAATCAAGACAGGACTATAATTTGAATTTGAATTTAATCCTTCTTTGTTATAATTCCTTTCTCTCTCTCTCTTTTTTGTCAGCCTTTCTTTGCTAATATTATAATTCACAGATGAGAATTTAAAAGTTTGCTTCATTTAAGAAGCATCAGGAGACTGGCCTATTTTGCTTGCAAATGGAAGGTTTATACTAAGTATTTACTTAGAAGGATTATTATGTTCTGTGTCTTTCTACTATGTCTTTCACTTTTCACTATGTCTTTTCACTATTCTATATCTTTTCACTAAGTGACTTGGATAATATTTTGTTAGGAAATCTAAAAAAGGAAACAGTGTTATTTCAGATAGTGTACTTACACCTGGTGTCTGTGAAAATGACTACTCATTCATGTATTGTATGTCCATTTCTCTTTTGATAACTGCCCCATACCGCCTAAAGGCAGAATGGTAGCTAATGTTTACTAGACTGATGATGGTATTCTTTGACAGTTGGTGAAGGGAACCATTTTGCCCAACATTTCCCCATTTTCCCATCATCTCCTTTCTTGATCTTTACATGACATGAATAATAACAGGTACTATTATCAGCTGCTTTATTTATTGAGGATTTGTGTGTTACAGGCAGTATCTAAAGGCTCTTTTATTACATCTGTGACCTCCTTTACATCTGACATGATTTACATGAAGTAGGCACTACTGTTCTCATCTTACATACTATTGAAACATTTAGAGAGGTTAAGTAGCTTGAGTTAGTTAAGTAGCAGTACTCAGAGTTGAATCTGAGCTCTTGTCTAAAGCCCTTCCTTTTAACTACTATCTCTCATATATTATGTGCATTTTTTAGTTAATTGACTGTAACATCCATGGTCCATGTTTTAAGTCTGTAGTCTCTTTTACCTTAAAACCTCATTACTTAAAGGAAACCTTCACATGTTTTGAACCTAAAGTAGTCATGGTAATTACTTTGATGTTCATAAGCACTTCTAGGGATAGAGTTCAGAGGGAAAGAGATCATGTTCAGTCAGTGAAGTTGTAATTTTGTTTGGTTTTTAAAGATAGATATTATGTGTTGGTTTCTTTGAAGACAGTTTATGTATGATAAGGGAAATGAGCTTCCTTTAGAAAGTAGATGCTTACTGTTAATTAGCATCAATTTATTAGTATTTTATCTGGAATTTAAAAAATTGTGTTTAAAAGTTACAGGAGCTTATTTTTACTTAGGCTTTTTCTTCCTCCTTGGGCGTGTGAGTGGGATTATATTGACGTTTTCCTAGGATAAAGTTGGCACGATAATGAGTTGGTTTATTAGCTTCCTTTAGAAGTTGATAATGATACATTTTGGATTGTTATAAATTCATAGATTTAAATACTTGTTATGTTTCAGTTCATTGCAATTCTCATCCTTACTGATAATCAAGTTGTACCATTTTTGGCAAAGGGAGCCTCTTCAACTTGGCTCCTGAACTCTGTTGATATCACATTGGTAGTCTTAGAGCTTTTTCCATCCTGCCCCAGGTCTAGAAATAGCCAAGTGTCTTTAGAACCCTGAATCCTTTTTCTAACCGTTGTTGTCTTTTTCACTCAACTATCTCTCTTTATAGCCCCTGAGAAATTCATTTTTATAAAAAAGAATGCAACTTTTCACTCCCTTCCCCCAAATGGATAAGTGGAATATTATCTTAAAAGAAGTTGAGATTAGTAATCTCGAAAGCAGCAGTTTTCAACCTTTTTGGTTTTCAGACTCTTATATATTCTTAAAATTATTAACGCCTCCCAAAATTTATATTTATGAGGTTAATATCAATCCATACTTAACATATTAGAAATTAGAACTAAGATTAAAAAATTATTTCTTCTTCTTTTTTTTTTTTTTTAAAGATTTTATTTATTTATTTGACAGAGAGAGATAGATCACAAATAGGCAGAGAGGCAGGCAAAGAGGGAGAGAGGAGGAAGCAGGCTCCCTGCTGAGCAGAGAGCCTGATTCAGGGCTCGATCCCAGAACCCTGAGGTCATGACCTGAGCTGAAGGCAGAGGCTTAACCCACTGAGCCACCCAGGCGCCCCCAAAATTATTTCTTCTTAGTGCATTTTAAAATAACTAAACCATTGTATGTTAACATATTTTGAAAAATAATTATATGTATTATAAGATTTTATTTATTTGAGAGTTGAAAAAGAGAGAGAGAGAGAGAGATTGAGAGAATGAGTGGGAGGAGGGGCGAAGGGAGAAGCAGGCTCCCTGCTCTGCAGGGATGTGGGACTCAGTCCCAGGATCCCAAGATTATGACCTGAGCTGAAGGCACCAGAAAAATAATTAAATTTTTTAAAGCAAAAGTTTTAAATGAGAAAAGTGGGATTGCTTTGTATTTTGCTAATCTCTTTAATATCTGGCATAGTAGAAGATAGCTGGATTGTCATACTTATGAATTTAATCTTTTGCAGTATATTGTTTTT
Organism: Mustela nigripes; assembly: GCF_022355385.1. Classification (NCBI taxonomy): domain Eukaryota; kingdom Metazoa; phylum Chordata; class Mammalia; order Carnivora; family Mustelidae; genus Mustela; species Mustela nigripes. Next base: position 69,182,106 of record NC_081559.1, on the reverse strand, counting down.
GTTAAGATACATGAAGAAAATCTGGCCTCAGATATGTGGTTAGAAAAAGGAAGAGTATTTGAATAACCTTTTCAGATAATTGTGAATATTATTATTATTTTTTTTAAAAAGATTTTATTTATTTATTTGACAGAGAGATCACAAGCAGACAGAGAGGCAGGCGGGGGGTGGGGAGGTGGGAAGCAAGGCTCTCCGTGGAGTAGAGAGCCTGATGCGGGGCTCGATCCCAGGACCCTGAGATCATGACCTGAGCTGAAGGCTAGAGGCGTAACGCAGCCACCCAGGTGCCCCATGAATATTATTTTTTGATAGTACATTGAAACTTGGCAAATGGAAAGTTCTTAAAAGTTAATTAGAACGTAGAATTTACAACTATAGCAGTGGGCTTTCGGTACTTGGTTACATTAAAGTCCATTGGTATATGTTGTAGTTTGAGTGGCTCTTCAACCCATGAATGCAGTTAGTAATTTGGAAAATACTGATTCTCACTGATGATGCAGATCTTTGAAATCTTGACATATTTTCATTATACAGTATCAAAAAATCGTATCTATTAATATCATCACAGATCTCAAGAAAAGTCTATAAATATTGGGAAGCTATCAAGCTCCTGGTGGCATATACAAGTTTTCCAGAATTCTGATTTTCACTCAGGCCTGGGTTTTATCATTTACCATAAGATGGCTGCCAGATATCAAAGATTAAATAACCTCGGTTTGAATGTCAGTTGTTCTTCAAGTAGAAATCATGCTCCACAAAAAAAGTAGCTAGTAATTCTAGTGCTTTTTCTTGATCACCATTGTAGTTTGGTATGCAGCAGAAGTATTTTATTTGTACTTCTGTCTCCTTGTCCAACATATTAAAAAGATGTGTGCCCAAGGGTTGAGATTTAATAAAATCAGTAGTCTTTACTATTTCATTAGGGACATTCTTTTAAAGATTTTTATTTATTTGACAGAGGGAGACAAAGCAAGAGAGTGAACACAAGCAGGGGGAGGAGGAGAGGGAGAAGCAGGCTTCCCGTTAAGCAGGGACCCCGATGTGGGGCTCGATCCCAAGACCCCGGGATCATGACCTGAGCCGAAGGCAGATGCTTAGTGCCTGAGCCACCCAGGTGCCCTTCATTAAGGACATTCTTAAGTGAAACTTGATTACTCTGTGTGTGTGTGTGTGTGTGTGTATGCGCGCTCTTGCACACGCACCCACACACAGAGCAGTGCACACGCACACACACAGCATAGTGGCTACTAGAGCAATTCGACATGACTATGTTGATTCATGCTAAGATTCTAGCAGTTTTTGGTACCATTGATTTTGTACCATGACTGCAAATGTAAACAAAATTGAGAATGGCAAATAACATTGTAGTGTTGTTATGAAGTAATATTTTGACCTTGCAGACCCCTGCTAGGGTCATGAACCACACGTTGAGAACCAGTGTTCTAAATTTTTTGAAAGAAGAAGAAGTCTTATGAATCTTCCTACTTTCTCATCTTCTGTTAATACAACCTAGATTTCTTCAAGTTCTACTGTTCCAAGTAAATGAAAATAACTTATTACTCAATTTTACCACTTTCAGGATGCCTCGGTGGCTCAGTAGGTTAAGTGTCTGCCTTCAGCTCAGGTCATGATACCAGGGTGCTGGGATGGAGCCCCACATAGGGCTCTCTGCTCAGTGGGGAGTCTCCTTCTCCCTCTGCCTGCTGTTCCCCCGGCTTATGCTGGCAAGCTCTCTGTCAGATAAATAAATAAAATCTTTTTTAAAAAAAGTTTAGATTCTTAGATTAGGATGGTGGTAGTAGTGAGGAGTGTTACCCACTTTCTGGACACTGCCATCTGTTTCATTTTCTTGCATCAATGAGGAAACACCTCTAACACTGCAGCCTAATGAAGACCTAAAGAGCTTGGGTGTGTGTTTGCTTTTATGGGGAAATTTTTCTCCAGCACTGAATAATAGTACCCACATATCAATTAATAAGGATAGGTTTTAAAAAATACTTGAAAATATTTTAACCTAAATTACTAAATTGTAGAATACATTGATCATATGTCAACACACTGGCAATATATTAATGCATTGTCTCATATAAACATTCTTAGCCTGGTATCAATCATAGTTTGTCTGTCTCAGCTCACCTTTTTAAGTCTCAGCTCACCTTTTTAAGGTTGAGAATATTCTATTTCCCTATACAAGAAATCTTCTAGCTGTTCAAGATTAAAGTAGATATTCTGGCAACATATCATAAAAATGTTTTTGAAGAATTTAAGAGCTTCATTCAGTATTTTCTTTCTATAAACCACCTGTTGTCTTATGTGCACAGTGTGTACATTTGAACAAAGTGCTCATCACTTGTCAGCCGTCAGTGGCAGCATAGAGATGATTTGAGGTACTTGTGTTGCAAGAAGTTCTTTTGTATTTGTGACATCAGCTTTGTTTTATACAATTAAAGTATTACACGCTAGAATAATCTAAATTGCAACCACTAAATGGTGATGTAGTTGTTCTTGCCTTGAACTGAATTTGTTTACTGATTGTATGCTGCCATTGACTACTGTTAAACTTGACAGTTTCATAAAAATTTCCCCCTTATTTTGGGAGCAAATCAAGGTGGTTATACTATTAAAGGTTTTCTCGATTTTAAAATTTGCCTTCAATAAATATTACATTAAGAGATAAAATGTAGAAGGCCCCACGTGTGTAGAAAATCCTTCAATTATACTATTTGATTTTCAAATGAAGTTTAATATTCCTAATATGATACATTCATGATCACTTTAATAATGTTCTAATTTTTAAATTCCCAGTTAAAAGCATTTTGTAGTCATTTTTATTCATTTTCTTCTGCTAAAAAGGAACAAAGTATAACTGTTTGATTAAGACTTAAGATTGATACTAAAATAAATATTTAGACTATTAGTTAACTTCTTTTATACTTAAGGTAATATTAACTTTACACAGCAATCTGGATGCTTAGAGAACTTCACCCATGGATTCTAAGTAATCTGAATTTTTTCCCTTTGGTGTCTTATTAAATAATTCTGGTTATAATTTATTTTAAGTAACTTAATAGCACTAATATATTGACATTATTTAAATTGACAAGTGTTTTCTTTAGATAATTTTTTTCGGTGAACAAAATTTAGAACTAATGGAATAAAATTACTCACTTAAAGCAAATTTATCTTGCTTTAACTTATCCTAAAAAGCTTTAGGAATGTCACCGTTCACTTTTTATTTTAATAATAAGTAAAAGGTATAGTACATGTAAGTGTTTTTTCCGAGGTAGCTAGTGGTATATCTCTGCAATATAATTGGCTTGCTACACTTTGACAGTTCATATACAGAAACTCTACATGAGCTCAGTGATTCAAAAGCAGAAAACTACTTACAAATAAGGCTTTTTTGTTCTTTTTAGAAATAGTCTGAATTTAAATGGGAACTTTATATTTGCAGGAACAAAATTTGGAGTTTCATTTTCACTGCTTAGTTGCTATGATATGAGTGATAGAATATAGTGGACATTAGTGTATAAGTAAATGATTAGATGAGTCATAAGATGGAACATCTGCCTCAGAAGGCCTCTCAGACAGCATAAGTTATGTTGCTGAAGTCTCTAATCAGTGCATCTGTCCGTGAGACTTCAGTTGGTGCAAGGATAGTTTTCTATTTTGGATTAGTTACTATATGAAGACAGCATATTAAACATTTTTTTCTCATGCATGCAACTGGAAAATTTGGGCTTGTGATATCTGAATAAAAAAATTACAGCATTTTTTTGAGCATAGTAATAATTAAGGGATAGCAATATAAGTATAAACTTTTACTTTTACATGCCTTAAAATGGTTATTTATGGTAGGATTTTACATTAGAAACCCATAGATGCTTACCAGAGGAAATTTTCTTGTAAATACTGATGTTACAACTAGAAAGAAATCCAGATTGAGGCTGAAACACAGCAGGATTCAGATGGGATATTTAACTAAAACAGAAGCCTATATTTTGGGTCCCTTCTGAACTGGAACATTCCTATAGTTTTAAAATTGCTACCAGAGAGAGTGCGTGGGGGGGGGTGGATAGGGAAGAGTAACGATAGCAGTAACCAAACCCAGCCCAAATCCTAACTAAATACAGGCGTATCTCAGAGATATTGCGAACACACAGACCACTGCAATTTAAAAAAGAAAAAAATGTGTACGTATGTATGTATGTGTATATATATATATATCGTGATAAATTGAGTCCAATGATTTCTGGTTTCTCAGTGCACAGAAAAGTTCTGTTTACCCTGTACTTGTAGTCTGTTAAGTGTGTAAAAGCAGTATATCTAAAAAAATAGTATACATAATTTAATTAAAAATACTTTCTTGCTAAAAAAGGAAAACCATCATTTGAACTTTCAGCATGTTTTTATTGGTGGAGGGTCTTGCCTTTGTGCTGATCAGGGTAGTGGTTAGTGAAGGTCCAGGTGGCTGTGGTTATTTCTTAAAATAACAATGAAGTTTGCTGCTTGATTGACTTTTTCTTTGACAAATGATTTCTCTGTAGCTGTTTGATAACATTTTATCCATAGTAGAACTTCTTTGGAAGAGAATCTCTCAGACCCTGCTGTTACTTTATCAACTAAGTTTATGAGGTATTCTAAATCTTTTGTTGCCATTTCAACGGTATTCACAGCATCTTTACCTGGAATAAATTCCATCTCAGGAGACCACTTTCCTTGCTCATCATTAAGAAGTAACTCTTCATCTGTTCAGGTTTTATTATGAGATTGCTGTAATTCAGTCACATCTTCAAGCTCCACTTCTAATTCTAGTTCTTTTTGCTATTTCTATCACATCTGCGGTTCTTTCCTCCACCAAAGTATTGAACCCCTCAAAGTCATCCATGAAGGTTGGAATCAACTTCTTTCAGACTTCTGTTAATGTTGACATTTTGACCTCTTCCATGAATCACAAATGTTTTTAATAGAACTTTTCCTTTGTATTCACAGCTTGGTTGATTTGGCACAGGAGGCCCAGCTTTCAGCCTGTCTTGGCTTTTGACATGCCTTCTTCCTTAAGCTTAATTATTTCTAGTTTTTTTTTTTTTTTAAATGATTTTTATTTATTTATTTGAGAGAGAGACAGTGAGAGAGAACATGAGCGAGGAGAAGGTCAGAGGGAGAAGCAGACTTCCCATGTAGCTGGGAGCCTGATATGGGACTCGATCCTGGGACTCCAGGATCATGACCTGAGTCGAAGGCAGTCGTCCAACCAACTGAGCCACCCAGGCGCCCCAGTTATTTCTAGTTTTTGATTTAAAGTGAAAAATGTGCAACTCTTCTTTCCTTTGAACCATTATAGGGTTATTAATTGGCCTCACTCCAATATTGTTGTCTCAGGGAATGGGGAGGCCCAAGGAGAAGGAGAGAGACCAAGGAATGGTCAGTCGATGGAGTAGTCAGAACACAGAACATTTATCAAGAATTTGCCATCTCATATAGACACAGTTCATGATGCCCCAAATTAGTTGCAGTAGTAACATCAAAGATCAGTGGTCACAGATCACCATAACAAATGTAATAATAATGAAAAAGTTTCAAGTATTGCAAGAATTACCAAAATGTGACAAAGAGACACGAGATGAGTAAATGCCTTTGGAAAAATTGCACTGATAGACTTGTTCAACATGGGATTGTCTTTCAGTTTGTAAAGAGCACAGTGTCTTTGAAATACACATGCAAATGTCCCCTAAAGGCGTTGGAAAAGAAAAGGCTTGTCTCTTTTCCAGCATAAAAACGATTTATCTCAACTCTGTTCTTTTACACAGGACGTTGTGCTTTCAACAAAAAAATCACAAGGCATACCTAAAGGCAAGACAAAACATACTCAAGATAAAAAGCAGTCATTGGAACTAAGCTCAGATATGATACAGATGTTAGAGCTGTCTGAAAGGGAATTTAAAATAACTGCGATTAACATGTTAAATAAAGGCTAGTCTAACAGAAAAGGTGAACAACAGGCATGATCAGATGGGTAATTCCAGCAGGAGAATGGGAGAAGAGTCACGTGGGCATACTGTTAGTGAAAAACACAGTAACACATAGAGAATACCTTGAGCAGTCTCAAGGTATTCTCCACACAGCCAAGGAAAGATAGGTAAAAAAAAATCTTTACCTTAAGATAGGTCAAATGAAATTACCCAAACTGAAACACATAGAGAAGAAAACTTCAAAAAAATAAAATAAAAAGAATATTCAAGAGCAGTGGGAAAACATCAGAGGGTCTAACATACGCATGCCTGAAATATCAGGAGGTCAACAGAATGAGGTGAAAGAAATATTTTAAGAAATAATAATTGAGAATTTTCAAAAACTAGTGAGCCACAAAACCATAGATTTGAGAAGCTCAGAGAATGACAACTTAGATACATAACACATACACACCCATATTCAGACTGTTAAAAACAAAAGTCAATGAAAAAATGTTAAAGGCACCCAAGGAAAAAAGAAATATTTTGAAAAAGAGCAAAGAACAAAGATAGGAATTTTGTCCGTTAGCTGACTTTTCTTAAGAAACTATGGGAGCCAAAAGACAGTATAGTGACATTTTTCAAGTGCTGAATGAAGAAAAACTGTCAGCCTAGAAATAAATACTCAATGAAAATATCTTTCAAAAATGAAGGAGAAATATTTTTCCTTAGGCAAACAAAAACTAGGCATTCATTGCCAACTGACCTACTTTATTAGATTTACACAAAGACCACTTAGGGGGGAAATTAATTTTTAATTATTCTGACAGGAAGGTCAGCCAGCTTTTTATATGAAGGGCTAGAGTATAAGTATTTTAGGCTTTGAGAGCCATAAAGTCTGTTGCATCTACTCAACTTTGTGATTGTAGTGTGAAATATGCAAGCGAATGAGCATCACTGTATTCCAGTAAAACTTCATTTCTAAAAACAGGTGATGGGCTAGATTTGGCTTATGGGCCCACCCTTGCTCTAAAAGATAACTGTCTGAAACAAAAATAGCAGCAATGTATTACATGTTTATGGTGTATATAAAGAGTAAAAGATGATGGCACGCCTAGGTGGCTCAGTGGGATAAGCGTCTATCTTCGACTCAGTTCATGATACTCAGGGTCCTGGGATCAAGTCCCTCGTGAGTCTGCGGCTCCCTCTCCCTCTCCTGCTCCCACTGCTTATGCTCTTTTGTACTCTCTTTCTCTCTCTGTCTCTCAAATAAATAAATAAAATCTTAAAAAAAAAAAGTAAAAGATGACAGCAGTAGCATGAAATGTAGAAGAGAGTAATTGGAAATACATTATTGTAATGTGTTTATACTATATTTGAAATGGTATGGTATTATTGAAGGTGGGCTCAGATTAATTAAAAATGTATCTTGTAAGCCTTTGGACAGCTACTAAAATTTTTGGAAAGTCAAATTATAAATCTATAGAGGCAATGAAATGGAATTATGAAAAACTCCTCAGCGCAAGGTAAGTTAGAGGAAGAAAGAAGCAAAGAATAGAGGGAACAAATAGAAAATAGCCAGCAAGGTAGTAAATTTTAATCCATTTATATCAATAATCCCACTAAATGTGGATACTCTAAATCAGGGATTGGCAAATATTTCCAGCTAGTTTCATTTGTTTGTACACATTTGCTATGAACAAGAGAGTTTCTGGACATATGAGGACATCTAGAATTCAGATACTCATATATATGCCTGAGGAGGGATTCTGCTATTTCAGTTCAATGGTAATTTAGTTTCAAGAAATAATTATCATTTTAGGGGAATAAATTAACTTGGGTGTGAGTTGATAAAAGGGCATGTTATATTTCAGACTTTAAAACTACCGATCTGAGGGGTGCCTAGGTGGCTCAGTGGGTTAAAGTCTCTGCCTTTGGCTCAGATCATAATCCCAGACTCTTGGGATAGAGCCCCGCATCAGGCTCTCTGCTCGGCAGGGAGCCTGCTTCCTCCTCTCTCTCTGCCTGCCTCTCTGCCTACTTGTGATCTCTGTCAAATAAATAAATAAATAAAATCTTTAAAAAAAAAAAAAACAATCTGAGTTAAAGGAAAAAGCATTGACACTTTTCTGTCTTATAAGTTTCCTTAATCACATTGGTTCAGGAGTTACTTTTTAACGTAGGAAGTTTTCAAAATTCATTTGTGAAATAGCAGCTGCTATTGCTGTATGCATTCATCCCTAGGACTAGCTATTTTTTTTCCTTGGGAATTCTGCTGTGTGTAGTGCAGTAGAAATGCTTCTGAATTACTCTTTGGTAAATACTAATGTGCAGAAGATAAAAATCTGTGCTTAATATTGTGTTTGGTAACTTCATATAAAAAATTTGAGGCAGTACTTACTGACTTGAAAGGTAAGAATTTCACATATTCAAAATAAAAGTCACCCAATTATTTCAAAAGAGATTTGTGGTTTTTCAGTTCCAGTTTTGTTACTCACCTATGTAGTTTTGTGCAAGCAGTAACACTAAAGCTTCTTGAGTGAAATGGAGATTATGATAGTTCCTGGTTTATAGGCTCATAGTGAGGTTTAAATGAGATATAATGTATATCAGACAGTGTCACTAAAAACTGAGAAATAATATACAAATTTAAATAAAAAATAATTGCACTACATCAAAACTAATGATGTATACTATGTGGTGACTAACAACATAATAAAAATTGCTTTGACTATGTAATTATATATGTGATTCAAAAGGAAAAATTATGTATAAAAGGATTACAGAGAAACCTTGCTTCATGTCTCTATCTACCATGTCGCCCTTACAACTCTAGTATTTACTTTTGCTAGTTTCTTTTTCCTTCTACAGGTTCTTTATACAAATACAAACAAGTACAGTTAAATGTATTTTTCTTCCCCTTTCCCAAACAAAAAGCCTACCATACACACTGTGGTGAACTTTGCTTTTTGGCATTTAAGATATTCTGGAGAGATCTCCAGAACAGTGCACAGAGATCATTTTTATTTTTTCTTCACAGATGTATTGTATTCCATTGTGTGGTTGAATTGTCGTTTATTCAGAAGGTGCTGAATTCTCGGGTTGTTTCCAGTTTTTTGCTCTGATTGTATCACGAGCTACAATTGATAATATGGCGCATATGTCATTTCATAGACATTCAAGTTTATGAGAGATAGATTCTTAGAAATGGGCTCGTTGGGCTAAAGGGAAAACCTATTCATTGGTAATTATGGCAGGTGCTGCCACATTTCCTTCCTAGGGGTTATAATTTTTGTATTGCCACCAGTAGTGTATGAGAACACTTCTCCATAACCTTGCTCACAGAATGTGTTCAGCTTACAGAGTTTTTGCATACCATCAGAAGAATTGGTATGCAAGTGTAGTTTTACTTTGCTTTTCTTGTTATTAGTAAGATTCAACATCTTTTTATATGTCTAATAGCTTTTAATTTGATTTAATTTTTTAAAATTTAATTTAATAGTTTGTATTTTTCTGTGGATTGCCTGTTTATGTTGCTGGCCCATTTCCTATTGGGTTGTACTTTCTTTCATTTTATTTCCCTCAACAGCTAAGAATTCTTAATATGTTGGGAATATTAGCTCAGTATTATATGAGTTGCTGATATTTTTTCCCACTTTGTCATTTGTCTTTGGCTTTGTTTATGGTATGTTTTGCTATACAAATTTTTTTTGGTAGTTGAACTAAATTGTTACCAAAAAGGTCTTCCCCAGTTCAAGGTTATAAAATAATTTGCCTGTATTTTCTTTCAGTATGTTTATGGTTCCATTCTTTATTTTTAAATCTATGAATAACTTAGAGTTTATCTTTGTATATACTGTGAGGAATGGGTCCTACTTTATTTTTACTTATTTGAGAATGGCTCTTTTGTTGTCAAATAATATTTATTAGAAGTCTTTACTTATCTGAGATGCTCCTTCATTGTATGCTGGATTCCTATAAATGTTTGGGTCTACTTTGAGTCTTTTTTAGTCTGTTTCATCAGGGTAAGTTTATTCATTTGCTAGTGTGACATTTTTAAAATTGTTAAGACTTCATATATATTGTAATAACTGGTAGGGCTGCTCCCTTTATTTAAGAGTGTTCCTGGCTAGTCTTTTTTGTTTATTCTTCCTCTGTAAACTTATTTAATCAGCTTTCCTCATCCCAGAAAAGAGAAAACTAAAAAGGAAAGGAAAGGAAATCTTTGTTGGAATTATTGTGATGGCATTAAACTTACAAGTTAATTAACAAGAATTTACGTTCTTTCCATTTAAAAACATGATACATTCTTTTACTTGTTTAAGTCTACTTTTGAAATGTTTAGAAATGTGCTAAAGGTCCCCTTTGTGTTGGTTTTGCACATTTCTTGTAAAATTATTTCAGGCATTTTATCTTTCGTCTGTTGACGGTATTGTAAGTTTAGTCTTTGCTTCTGTTGTATTTTCTGACTGTTGCTTGTATATTAAGAATGTTTTTTTTTTAAAAAAAAGATTTAGGGGTGCCTGGTTGCCTCCGTCATTAAGCATCTGCCTTTAGCTCAGATCATGATCCCAGAGTCCGGGGATCAAGCCCCACATCGGGCTCCTTGCTCAGTGGGGAGCCTCCTTCTCCTGCTGTTTTCCTGGTCATGCTTGTGTGCTCTCTCTGTCAAATAAGTAAATAAATAAAATCTTTAAAAAAATAAAAAATAAAACAAAATTTTAAAATATTATTTATTTTAGAGAGAAAGAGAGTAAGAGAGCATGTATGTGAGTGGGAGAGAGAAGGAGAGAGAGAATCTTAAGTAGGCTCCACGCCCAGTGCGAAGCTCAGCTCGGGACTTGACCTCAGATCATGACCTGAGCCAAAACCAAGAGTTGGACGCTCAACCAACTGAGCCACCCAGGTGCCCCTGAAATAACTTGAGATTTATAAAAAAGTTTCAAAGATAGCGCTGAGAGTTTTCATATATTCCTCACTCAGTTTCAGTTTCCCCTTATCATTTTATCATGGTACATTTGTCAGAACTAGGAAACCAACGTTTATATATTATTGTTAAGTAAACACCAGACTATTTGGATTTCATCAGTTTATCCATTAATGTCCTTTTGCCATTCTGAGATCCAATTCAGGATACTACATTTTATCTGCTCGCCATGTTTCCTTAGTCTTCCCTGGACTCTTCTGATAACTTCTTAGTCTTTCCTTCTTTTTCATGAACTTGATAGTTTTGACTGTTGAGGTATTTTGTAGAATTTCCCTCTAATGGGGTTTATGTGGTGTTTTTCTCATGATTAGATTGAGGTTGAGTTTTGGAAAGAATACCACAGAGGTGGAGTGCCCTTCATATCATGGCCAGGAGAACATGCTATCTGTATTTTATATCAGTGATGGTATAAACCTTGATCACTTGGTGACAGTGGTGTTTGTCAGGTTTCTCTACTGTGAAGTTACTATTTTTTTCTTTTTCAGTTTTTCTTTTCTTTGGAAGCAAGTCAGATCTAGCCTACACTCAAAGGGCAAGGGGAAAATACCCATTTTTGAAGGCTACATTTAATCTGGTAGATATCAACCTGGATGTCCACCAGATGAAATTTGGATGCTTGAATTTTTCTGCTTTGATGCTATGGTTAGCTGACTAGTCAGCATGGAACCAGGCTGGAATTTCCTTCTTTAGCTGCACAGAGTATAGCCTACTAGTTTGGAGCAAGAGAGAAAAAAAAAAAAAAAAAGGGATCACAGATTATACCTGTACACTTCTCCAAATGCCTCATTTTTTTCTCTTTGTCATCTTGATTTGGAAATTAAAGTTCAGTTCAGTCTCTGGAGACCTCAACATTTCTGGTAGTATTAATGGGAAGAAGATTTACTGAGTACCATTCATTGAGTCCATTTGGGGTTGGGATTGTGCTAGACCTTTTACATGAATTATGTTTAATCTTTAGAATAATACTAAGAGGAAAGTACCACTATTATTTATATTTTATGGATGAGGAACCTATGACTTAGATTTTGACTTGCCTAAGGTCGTTCAACTTGTAAGTGGCAGTATCCAGATGAAAGCTATCCCCCTACCCCTTCTTTTTTTCTTTTTTTTAATTGTCCTCTTATATATCACAGTTCACGAGTTTTTTTGTCTCTACATCTATGAGAGCAGACTAGTTATTAAATAGAGAGATAAGATAGCTGTTTGGTCTTCTTAACGGGTAGTATGGAGAGAGAAAGATCATTAATGGTATGTGATGTAACCAGATTTTCAGGTTAGGATATTCTTTTCCCAAACCTAGATTTTGTGCCTCGTCTTTTCCTCCCCTATTTTCTCTACCCTAGTGTATACTTCCTGAATATATGAAGAAACTCTTAAGAGGCTAGATTCTTCTTGTTTCAGTACTGGCTCACTGTTGCTCAAGTTGTGGTTGGATTATCAAGTCTGACTTTGCCATTGGCCGGTTTACTGTAATGCCAGTGGCCTACTTTCTGCCAATCTGGAATCTTGATGTGCCATTACATTATAACTGATTCCTCCCTCACAACTGATGGGAATGAGATAAACACGATTTTTCCTGGAAGTAAGTTCTGTGCAGGTATTAGCAAAAATTGACCTTTTTTCCTTTTTGTTAAAGTAGTGTCCCATTTTATTAAAGAGGTGTCAGAGCTTTCTTTAGTGGTATCTTTAGATATTTATTATAGACAATAAACAGAATGTTTAAAAAGTAAAATATGTTGTATATTTGATAGTAATAAATACAAAGAAAAATAATGTAGGAGAAGAGGTTAATAGTGTTGGGGTGGGGTTCGCAATTTTAAATACTACAAGGGGAGGCTTCCCTGAAAAGTTGACATTCGAGTAAAGAACTGATGGGAGGTGAGGAATCAAATCATGTAAATATTTGAGTACAGATACAACGGCAAGCAAGGCCCTGAGGCAGTGGGGCCATGGAGTTCTGTCATCCCATGTCCACCTGTATCATATACTGTTTCTTCTTATTTTAACAGGTGAGTTGTTTTTGCCACAGCCAGCCCCTTCACTTGCATATACAGTCTGCTTCCCTCTCTCTCATATTGGACTATGATCCTGCTGCCATGCCGTTGTTTTTTTTTTTTTTTCCCATATCACGGTTACAGGTACAGAAAACCTCTATGGATTTGCTCTCATGATAATATAAACATGGTGTAATGAGTCCCTCCAGCTACTGTTTCATTTCTCTGTTCTTCACAACAAAACTGAAAAGATCTTGTTTATACTTTTTTTTCACATTCCTTTTTTTCTTTTTCCTTGTCCCCTGCACCTCCCCCCCCCCCCCCCCACTTCAGTGAGCTTTTGCCCCTAAAAGAGCATTTAAGAATGCTCTTGTCTAGGTCACCAGTGACCTTCCTGTTGCCAAATGCCTTTTTTTTTCTTTCCATTTTTCTCTCAAGTTGAATATTAGCCAGCTATCTGTTTACTTGTTTAATATTCATTTGTCTCTGTAGTATGTAAGTTCTGTGATAGCAGACACATGGGTGCTCCTCACTGTTGAATGAGTGGGTGAGTGATGCTATAGACCTCCTTATATAGACCTTATATACACTATCGTCTACTTGCCAGATTTTTTCCCCTTAGGGTAAATTCCTAAAAGTAGAATTACTGAGTCAAAGGGTGTACATAGTTAAAAACATTAAAAAAAAAATATTTTACTTATTTGTTTTTGTGCCCATGTGTGTGTGTGAGAGAGAGTGAGCCCGAGTTGGGGGGCGGTGGGCAGGCAGAGGGGGTAGACAGAAAAAGCAGACTGCCCACTGAGCAGAGAGCCTGATGCGGGGATCATGACCTGAGCCAAAGGGAGACACTTAACCGACTGAGCCACCCAGGCACCCAAAGGGTGTGTGCACATTTTAAAGGTTTTTGTTACTTAGTAAGCCATTTCCTTAACCAAAATATACTCTTAGCATTTGTTTATGTTTAAGGCTTTGGCATTTATTATGAATACCTCTTGAATACTTTCACTATTTTAGATTTGTATCTTTTCCCAGATTGGCAGGATCAAATTATGTATGCCAAAAATCCAGTATAACTTGCAATTTCATATTCTGTCAGGGCTAGCTAGTCTAATAGAGAAGGGTCTTCCTGAAGTTTTCTGTGCATGGAGTAGACTTCTAAGTAGACTTAGAAGATTATTGAAGCAGTATGACTGTCTTTATGAAAGAGGTTTAAGCCATTATACTGCATCCTGCTGTCTTACCTGAGGAATAACACATTTGCTAAAGGAGTTTTCCTTTAGATTGCTGCCCCAGTCAGAGGTCAAGTACTGTGGTAACTATACTTTTGCTATATTGATTGAAGAAGTAGAGCACTAACACACACACACACACACACACGCACACACACATTTATACTCTGATAATATGGCTGGATTTAAAGCTCAGGATTCTGGTTTTCCTTACATGTTCCCAGTATTTTGTAGTCAAAATGAAGTCATAGCAATTGATGAGAATAAAAATGGATGCATGTGTTACAGTTGTTCTTAGTGTTATACTGAGTATAAAATTGTTCCACATAACTTATATATTATATTTAGCCTAACAAAGTTTATTTTATTATGGAATCTTTGGATCTTTTCCTCTAATTTGACAGAAATGTTTCTGCTACCGTTAATTAGCTAGTAACTGATTTTTGTGAGCTTCATTTATAGTATTTTGCTTGATTACATGTTATAAAAGGATATTAAGGTTATCCTAGGCTGCACAACTCAGTTGTTTTATGCTGGCTTATTGTTAGGAATAGATTCTTGTAAAATTGGGAGAGAAGGGAAGGTAAAAGTAAAAAAAAAAAAAAAAAAAAGAATGATATATCAAGATGTTTTCTCTTTCATTAAGGTTTCTCAGTAAATCTTTTTCTATTTCTGGTTATCATTATATGACTGGCAAGTGAAAAGTAAGTTCAGCTCTAGTCTAGAATGTTTTAGGAACATAGAGTTTTAAGTTATAGCCATCACTACTATCTAATAATTGATGGCAAACATTTATTAAGTATCTACAATATCAGATTTAAAACTCTAAGGGCCAAATTAGTAAAATACGTAATATATCTGTTCTTAAACAGTTCACAGCCAGGGACGCCTGGGTGGCTCAGTTGGTTAAGCAGTTGCCTTCGGCTCAGGTCATGATCCCAACCAGTGTCCTGGGATCGAGTCCCACATCGGGCTCCTTGCTCAGCAGGGAGCCTGCTTCTCCTTCTGCCTCTGCCTGCCATTCTGTCTGCCTGTGCTCGCTCTCTCCCCCTCTCTCTCTCTGATAAAAAAAAAAAAAAAAAAAAAAAAAAAAGTTCACAGCCAAATGGAGAGTTAAGATGAATGATGGAATTCATGATAATTCAGAATTATAGGTGAATATGCTGTGTATTCTAAGGGCATATGGTTTTAGAAAGTTTATTATAGTGTTGTTACATTTGACATTTATTATGAATACTTCTTAAATACTTTCACCACCAGTTGAAGTGTCTGTATAATTTTTGTATATTATCAAGCCATCCTGCACAATCCTTTGACAGATAATTGAGCAAAGATAATTATTTTTTTTAAGATTTTATTTATTTATTTGATAGACAGAGATCACACGTAGGCAGAGAGAAAGGGAAGCAGGCTCCCCGTGGGGCAGAGAGCCCAATATGGGGCTTGACCACAAGATCCTGGGATCATAACCTGAGCCAGAGGCAGAGGCTTTAACCCACTGAGCCACCCAGGCGCCCCTGAGCAAAGATAATTACTGATAGTGAAAAAAATTTTTAAGTATTTTTAAATATTTCTAAGTTAAGACAGTTAAAAGAGCCTTGTAGGCTAGCAAATATATATATATATATATATATATTTGAATATATATATCCAAATATATATGTATTTGAATATCCAGCATTTGGACATGAAATTTGGACTATTTAGTTAACTGAACTCAGATATTATGATATAATGCTCATGCATAGGGGCGCCTTGGTGGCACAGTCAGTTAAGTGCCAGCTCTTGGTTTTGGCTCAGGGTCTGATCTCAGGCGCTTGGGATCGAGCCCCACATGGGGCTCCCCACTCCATGTCAAGTCTCCTTAAGACTTTCTCTCCCCATCCCCGCATTGCTCTTGCTCTCTCAAATAAATAAATAATGCTCATGTATGGCTGTTTTGAAAAGTTTCTGTATATTTAAACTTCAGTGTGTGGTACTGGTAGCCAGCAATTTTTCACATTTTTTCAAACTGTAGCCATTAAATTGTACCTTGAGAATTTTTGGTTTTAGAATTTCATTAGTGAGTGTTTTGAATTTCCTTGGTTGTTTCCCCCAACCCCGACTCCTCCTCAGTAGGAATAAAATAAAGTACTTGTAGTTAGATATAGAAAATGCATGAACACGTGTATATAATTGCTCATATCTTTTTAATGTAAGCATTATCCTTGGTTTAAATTTAAATTCTAGACCTCAGATCATAAACTAAACCAATCAAAAATAAGGCAAGTAAGCTATAATGTTACGGCATCTTCCTTATTCTACTGTTCTTACTTCCTGGTGGAAGTGGAAATTTTAAAAATAAGAGGAGATACTCCTTAGAAGGAAAGTTAATGATGTTATCTCTTAAATAATTGTTAAATTGTTTTTTTCTTTTAAAAACTTGCACTAGTTTTTAGAATTCAGGAGTTTATATAGTTGGTACAAGTTTGGAGAGCTAAGTATGCAACAGGAAATAATTTTGCCATCTTTTTTGTGATTAGATATTTAAACCAAGCATAAAGCAGATAATAAAAATATATTTATGTGTATTTGATTTAAAATATACTTATTTCATAGGCTCATATAAAGGCAAATTTGTTGTCAGATTTTATATAGCAAGTAATAACAGCTTGATTATATGAAGTGTGTTTTTGTGTCTCTTTATCCTTAGGAAGTAGAATAAGTCTATTAAAATTTTTCATGCTCATGAGATAATTCAATTTAATCTTACTTTTTTCCAAAACACTAAGGCTTTGGGACTGGTGTTTATTTATAGTGTTCCTTTGTGGACTCATAAAATAGACATTGTTCAGTAGTTATTAACTATGTGAAGACTCTAGGTGGTCACTTTGAAAACCATGCAAACCTTGTTTTGTTTTATATTTGAGATTATGCAAAAATAATTAATATTTATGTTCTGATATTTAAAAAAATTATCATCTGCTTTAAGTTGATTTAATGATTCATAGACTATAGTTGTCTTATTTTGCCAGCGTTCAGTTTATTCTTAAAGTTGGTTTATTTCCTCACAGGGAACTGTTTTGATTTGGTTAGTAATTAAGAAATAGCATTTAAAACTTTTGCGTAGAACTTCTAATATGCCAGTAAACATCTGTAACAATGAAATAAATACCTCTGTGTGGTTTACATGTATAATAAATTCTGAAAATTATTTAGTGAAATTATTACACATAGTTGAATTTTTAAGAAGGGTTTAGATAAGAACTTGTTAAGTGCATTTATTAGCAGTTTATAATGTACAGCTTTTTGAATGTGATTGAATTCAATATTTTGAAGAGGGAGGGTTAGTATATTTTGGAACTGAGAATTACTTGAATAGGAAAAAGTCAGTGACTTTTTGTCAGTTAAGTTTTTCTTTAAGATCTGTCTCTGCCTCTTGATTAATTTCCTGAAGAATTGATATTTTCTGATTATTAATGTTGAAGCTTGCCTGAAAAAATTTAAGTGGTCCAGATACACTTGATTTTATTAAACTGACTAACTTTATCAAAAGTCCATTGCCATTTGCTTATGGTTTGGGCTTTTTCAAGTGGAGAAAGTAGTGCTCTTAAATTGGATTTATGCTGACTTTTAAGAAACATATTTGTTCCAAGCAGTCCAAGCAGCACAGAGATCCATGTCAATATTCAGAATTCATATTTTCCTTGAACAGAAGGTTGTGATAAAATGGTACATGGTGTGTTTTCATTGCCTGTTGAAAGACTTTCATGCAGTTAAAATAAGCATTTTGATGGTGGTTGAATTAAGAGTTTTTGTCAGTCTCTTCTCATCATGGATGATTAGACTAAAACGTCTGCTTGTCTTGACTTGAGATCACCACAGCTTCAGATAACATGCTTTGTGATTGAAGGTCGAAATATTTTGAATTCTAATAGGCTGCCAGATGAATTGCTTGAAATAGACTGTAAAATTTCAAGGCTTCCTTTTCCATCTGCTGTGAAAAGAACCATTGGGAATGGTTGAGCTTGATGATCATAGAATTACTGGATGGTGATTCTAAAACCCTCAAAGGGAAGTTGCTATGGAGATCTAGTTCCAAACTGTGAAATGATTCACCTTTGAAAGGCTGCAGGGTCTGAGAAGCTGAACACATCATTGTTCAGGTGGTCATTGGTTAGGAAATTGCTGGTGCCTGTGTAATCAGCACTCCTGTGGTAGTTAACGATCTAAAAAGGTTTGTTCTGAATGATGTGGGACAACAGCAATGTGCATAAGATGGCTTCTCTCAATCATGGTTTGCTCAGCCTGGTGCTTGTAAAAATACAGTGAACTAAATAGCACAGAAATGAACTGTTTCATTGAGGAAATCTTTTGAAAACAAAATTTTGCACTGATGAGTTTGACATCTAAAACAAAATGGTTCCTTTTGAAAATAAAGTTTTTGCAGAAACATGCTTTGTTTTCATCCACCCCCCCCTTTTGTGATAAGCTCTTTATCTCTCTATGCCCAGGGCCTTACTATGGTGAGATGGTCAGCTTTTAATATCCCAAGTTCTCTGTCTAGAGCCTCTTTGCATAGTCACAGGTTCACATGGGAATGAGTTTAGAAGAGCACCCAAATCATAGAGAATGAGTCTAGGGAAGTCCTTAAATCATTAGGAGTAGACTGTAATTAATCCCCCATAGGAAATCATTCCTTTCAAATTGTTTTTCATTATCCATTATTTGTGACAACATGTACTTTAAATTGGTATTTTTAATAAATTTTCTTCTACTATTTTTACTAAACTTTTTTTTTTAATCACCTTTCATTTTTATTTCTAGAAGCCTGAGACCAGGATAATTTTGAAAATCATTTGTTGGCAAATCATTGTAAACTGTTCTTCCCACATATTAAGATTTTGAAATTTAATCTTAATTTCATAAGATCCTATAGTGTTCAGCTTCAGTAATAAGTATGAAACTGTATCAAAGATAATTTTATATATCAAGTTTCTCTGCATTTGGAATTCTCCCCAAACATTATTGAGGTATAAATTACATAGAATAAAATCACCCATTCTTAGTGTACAGTTTGATTAATTTTGTTTATTGTGCACAGTTATGTATTCACTGTCACAATCAATAAATACATGTCTTAGTCATCCGAAATGTTTTTTCATATTCTTTTGCAGGTGCTCTCCGCCCCCAACCCTTATCCTCTTAAAACCACTAATCTGTTTTCTATGATAGTTTTGTCATTTTTTCGGATTTTAGGATTATAGTATTGTGAAGTATATAGTCTTTTGTGCTCAACTTTTTTTTTTCTTACCTAGCATAATGTTCTCGAAGTTTTCCATATTTATATGCTTTAATATTTTGTTCCTTCTTACTGCTGTGTAGCCTTTAGTAGTATGGATATATCATCATTTGCTTATCTACTCATTAGTTTGTTCTTCTGCTATGGACATTTGAATTTCAGGTTTCCAGTTTTTTTTTTTTTTTTTAAAGATTTATTTATTTATTTGACAGAGAGAGAGAACAAGCAGGCAGAATAGCAGGCAGAGGGAGAGGAAAAAGCAGTCTCCCCTGCTGAGCAGGGAGCCCGATGTGGGATTCAATCCCAGGACCCTGGGATCATGACCTGAGCCGAAGGCATACGCTTAACTGACTGAGCCACTTGCCCTCCAGTTTTACTGTTATGAAAATTTGTGTACATGTTTTTGTGTGAGCATGTTTTTGTTTCTTTTAATACCTAGAAATGGGATTGAAGAAGCATATGCTAAGTTTGTGTTTACCTTTTAAGATATACTGCTATCTACTGTTTTCCAAAGTGGCTGTACCATTTTCATTTCTCATCAGCAGTATGTGAGTACCAATACTACATATCCTCTCCAGCACTTGTTATTGTCAGTCGCTTAAACTAAACTAGAAGGTTTCTTGTTGTGATTTTAATTTCTATTTTCTAGATGATTAGTGATGAGGATCTTTTCATGTATTTATTTGCCATTTGTTTATTTTCTTTGTTAAAGTATCTGTTCAGATTTTATATATTTTTGTTTAATTAGATTGCTTGTCTCATTTTGTGGTGAGAGCTCTTTGTATATCCTGGATGCAAGTGCTTTATCAGATATGTGTTCATGGTTCCAGTTTAGCATGGCAATGTAGGAGGACCCTGAACTAACCTCTTCCACAGACGCACTGAGCCTACAGCTACATATGGAACAATTTCCTCTTAAACCCAAAGCCTGGATGACTGAAGGCTACACATTGGGGCAAACAAGAAGGAAACCACACTGAACCGGGTAGACAGAGGATGGGACTTAATCTTGCCACAAACTCTACCCCTGGTAAAGTGACTCACAACCAGGAAGGAACTTAGAACCTGGAGCTTGTCCTGAGGAGCAAAGGGTTTGAGGCCTACATTGGGAGATACCAACTTTTAGGATCTGCACCTGAGACACATCCCCTCCCCGACTTCCTGTCCCAAACATCTAACTTTGGAAGGCCATGGGGCTTTTGTATCTGAAGACCCACATGATTGTAGCACTCTGAGAGATAGCCCTTAAAGGACCTGTGGGCTCAGACATGCCCACTGTAGGGCCCAGCTCAGAGGCAGCTGATGTCAGCCAGACTTAAATTGAAGGAGGCTTACCAGCTTACGTTAGTGTCAGCCTGGGGGCAGGCATCTCATTTAACATGCACATCTAGGAGGCTGCTGGGACACTTCAGGGATGGAGACTGGCAGGCATCATCTTTACACTCTCTTTATGCCATATGTCAGAGTACCAGTATCTCTCAGAATGAGCTTTTATACATGTTATATGTGCCTCAGTCTTTGAGGCTACTGCCCGGGGGCTGTATCTTAACTGCTGGCACTGGAGGCCATGGGAGTTTGTGTTTCTGGTCCCATAGGACCATCATAATTGGTGCCACCAAGAAAGGAGCCCATACCCCTATTTGATACCCCAATTTTTGTGGTTGCTGCCAGGGGACATCTTATATCGTGTGCTTCTAGCAGCCAGTAGGGCTTATGTTTGGGTCTTAGGACTGTAACCAGTGGAGAAAAACTTCTGAAATAGCTATGACCCCCAGGCCATAGCAAGAGGCAATAGATCCAGGAGCTTGATCTTTCTATAAAGGAGGCCTAGTCATCATGGCTGCAGCCTAAGGGGCCGGTTTCTAATTAAATAAGCCTCTAGGGGCTGACTGTAAGCTTGGATGGTACCTTGGATGGGACCTTGGATGGTAGGGGCTATCTTCACACTTAACTTCTATCGTGTTGCAGATCACCAGTGTCTCCTGGAGGGGAGCTTTACACATGGCTGCTGCTCTCATTTTTATGTCTGATGCCCTGGTGTTTGCAGCTGCTGCTCAGGGGATTCCACTTGACTGCCTGGCTCTGGTGGCCAAGGGGGCTTTCATTTCAGGGTCCAGGTTTCCATACCCAGGGCACTGTGTCAACTGTAAACTGAGACACAACCAGTCTTTCTGTGAAGGAGGCATCTTTGCTTGTCTTAGAGTTTATCCTAGGAGCTCTTCAGAGTTGGCTCATATCTAGTGGGCTACAGAGCTATTTTCAAGGAACTTAGGCTGTGGATGCCATCTTGATGTTCTCCCTCTGCCTTGCTCTACCTCACCTGTGGCCTCCAGAAAAGAGCTTATATACTCATCTAATGCCTCAGTCTTTGTGACTGCTGCCTAAGGGCACTGCTAGATCATGTGGCCAGTGGGCCTTATGCTTGCAGTTTTATAGGACTGTATAGGTGTATATATACTATTAAATACTGGTTGTTGCCTGAGAATCTTGTTTCCAAACAGCCTTAATCCAGGGGCTGAGATCTTCCCCTTAGAGACTCTGACAGGCCTTGGGATATCATTCTACTGGAAGCTATTAAAAACACAACAGGCTCTTAGACAAGTTACAAAGGTTTGGGAGACAACAAAGAGCTGGGACAGGGTTGAATGACAAGGTTCACCTCCTATATGAAGCCCCCTTTTCAACACTGGGAGAAGTGGTTGTTGATCTACTGTATAGTAACCAACACAGTAAAGTAAAATCAAGAAACAGAGGAATATGTTCCAAATGAAAAAATAAGATAAAACTACAGAAAAAACCTTAATGAAATAGAGATAGGTAGTTTACCTGATAGAGTTAAAAAAAGTGAAGATAGCTTAAGGGTCTCATGGTGGACGACATCAAATGTACGAACATTTGCATTATTGGGGTTCCAGAAAGAGAAGATGGAGTAAGGGGCAGACATTTTATTTGAAGAAGTAATGGCTGAATACTCCCCTAAATGGGGGAAGGAAAGCCATTCAGATCTAGAAATTCTGGAGAGTTCAAAGTAAGATGAAGTCATAGAAACCCACACCAACTTGCCTGTTAATAATTTGAGATAAAATGTGACACTTTTAAAGTTTCCTTGGCAGACCGTAAGAGACTCTAACCAAAGAGGACAAGCTGAGGGTGGCTGGAGGGGAGGTGGGTGGGGAATGGGCTAAATGGGGGATGGGCACCAAGGAGGGCACTTATATGAAGAACTGGGTGTTATATCTAAGTGATGAATCACTAAGTACTACTCTGGAAACTAATATTACACTATGTGCTAACTAAAATTTAAATAAAACCTTGAAACCTTAGAAAAAAAAGAAACTCGCACCAAGACACATTATAATTAAAATATCAAAAACTATGTTTGTTTTTGAGAGAGAGAGAGTGGGAGCAAGCAGAGGAGGAAGGGGAGAGGAAAAGGGAGTGAGAGAATCCCAAGCAGGCTCCATGCCTAGCATGGAGCCTAGTGTGGGGCTCAGTCTTACAACCCTGAGATCACGACCTGAGCTGAAATCAAGAGTTGGATGCTTAACTGACTGAGCCACCCAGGTGCCCCTAAAATGTCAAAATTTAAAGGCAAGGAGAGAATATTAAAAGCAGCAAGAGAAAAACAACAATTTACATACAAGGAAACCCCATAAAACTGTCAGCAGCTCTTTCCAGCAGAAACTTTGCAGACCATAGAGAATGGGATGATATATTCAAAGTGCTGAAAGAAAAATAACTTCCACCCAAGTATCCACAAAGTTATCATTCAGAATTGAAGGAAAGAGAAAGAGGTTTCTAGACAAGCAAAGCTAAAGTAGTTCATCAGCACTAAGCTAACCTTAAAAGAAATGTTAAAGAGACTTCTTTAAGCTGAAAAGAAAGAGTGCTAATTAATAGCAAAATATACAAAAGAATTAATCTCACTAGAAAAGTAAATATAGGGCGCCTGGGTGGCTCAGTGGGGTAAAGCCGCTGCCTTCGGCTCAGGTCATGGTCTCAGGGTCCTGGGATCGAGTCTCACATCGGGCTCTCTGCTCGGCAGGGAGCCTGCTCCCCCCCCCCCTGCCTGCCTCTCCATCTACTTGTAATCTCTCTCTGTCAAATAAAAAATAAAAGAAAAATAAATATATACTAAAGGTAGTGAATTAATCATTTAGAAAGTTAACATGAAGGTTAAAAGACAAAAGTAGTAGAAGTAACCATGGTTAAAATAATTAAATATACAAGATAAAAAAGATGTAGACTTAAAACATGGGAGAAGGGTTAAAGTGTGCTTTGGAATGGAATCAGACTTAAGTTTTTACCAACTTAAGATAGACTGTTATAAGTTGTTTTATGTAAGCCTCATAGTAACCACAAAGCAAAAAAACCCCACTATACTAAAAAAAAAACAAAAGAGGGGTGTCTGGGTGGTGACTGACTCTTGGTTTTGGCTCAGGACTAATCTCAGCATTGTGAGATCAAGCCTCACATTGGGCTCTGTACTCAGCATGGAGTCTGCTTGAGTTTCTCCCTCTCTGCCCTACCCCAAACTTGTGCATGAGCTCTCTCTCTCTCTCTCAAATAAATAAAACTTAAAAAAAAAAAAAAAAAGAGGGGTCCCTGAGTGGCTTAGTCAGTTAAGTGTCCACCTTCTGCTTAGGTCATGATTCCGGGGTGCTGGGATTGAGCCCCACATCAGGCTCTCTGCTCAGTGAGGTGTCTGCTTAAGACCTCTCCGTCTGACCCTACCTACCCCACTCCTTGTTAACACAGTCTCTCAAATCAATAAATAAAAATCTTAAAAAAAAAAAAGATGAAAAGGAACACAAACTTACTACTGAAGAAAGCCATCAAGCTACAAAGGAAGGGAACAATAGAAAAAGAGAGTAACTGCAAAAACAGCCAGAAAACAATGAACAAAATGGCATTAAGAGCATGCCTATCAAAAATTACTTTAAATATAAATGAACTAAATTTTTCAATCAAAAAATAGAATTGTATGAATTAAAAAACAAGGCCCACTATATGCTGACTATAAGAGACTTGATTTAGATGTAAGGACTCACAGACTGAAAGTTAAGGGGTAGAAAAATATAAACCCTTCCATGGGAAATGAAAAGAAAGCTGGGGTAGCTATACTTTATGGAATAAATGATAAAGGAGTCAGTCCAACAAGAGACTATAACATTTGTAAATATTTATATACCCAACATGGGAACACCTAAATGTATAAAGCAAATATTAACAGACCTAAAGGAGAAATAGATAGCAATACAACAATAGTAGGGGACTTTAATACCCCACTTAGATCAATGGATAGATCATCCAGACAAAATCAATAAGGAAGCATTGACTTTAAATGATATGTTAGACCAGATGGACTTAACAGATAAATACAGAATATCTATCCATAAGGGACAGAGTATACATTTTTCTCAAGTGTGTGTAGAACATTTTCTAAGATAGATCATGTTAGGCCACAACACAAGTATTAACAAATTTAAGAGGATTGAATTCATATCAAGCATCTTTATTGATCACAATGGTATAAAACTAGAAATTACATGAAGAAAACTGAAAAATTTACCAACATGTTGAAATTAAACAACATACTACTGAACAACCTTTGAGTCAAAAAAGAAATCAGAAGAGAAATGAAAAAATACCTAAATACAAATAAAAATAGAAATGTAACATACCAAAATTTAAATTTTATTATTAAAAATAGTTAAAAGAATTAAAAGGTAGATCAGTAGCTGTGTTTATGGATGTTGATCTTGATCAGAAGGTCTTGGAGTTGAGCTGCCCACTTCTATGAAATATCTGCTTCTGAACTTAAAAAGTCCTAAAGATTTTTGACTTGTTCACTTAGTATAATTTGACAAGTGTTGGTGATGATTCATTATTGAGGCTTTTTTGATTTTCCTTCTAGACAACTTAATTTCTGACCTATAATTTGTAGCAGGGACTTTTAGGCAAATGTAAGAAAACAAAATAAACTATTTGAATGTAAGATTGAGTAACTGGTCAAATTAATAATAATACTAGAATGAGGAAAATGGAATTTTCTGTTGAGATTAATAATACCAATCTATAAGTCTTTAGTGAGTCACTTATATTGTAATGCATTTTTATGATTATTGTTCCCAAAAGCAATCAAAATACTAAATATATTATGTGGAATAATTTTTCTGAGACTATGGATGCCTTGTTTCATTTCTCGATTGTCTTTCAGAGAGCAGAATTTTTCATTATAATGTTTGTTTCATCATTTTTTCCTCCAGTGGTTGAGTGTTTTTTGTGCCCTGTTTAAGAAATATTTATCCAGGGGCTCCTGGGTGGCTCAGTGGGTTAAGGCCTCTGCCTTCGGCTCGGGTCATGATCTCAATGTCCTGGGATTGAGCCCCCCATTGGGCTCTCTGCTCAGCGGGGAGCCTGCTCCTCCCTCTCTCTCTGCCTGCTGCTCTGTCTACTTATGACCTCTGTCTATCAAATAAATAAATAAATAAATCTTAAGGAAAAAAAAAAAAGAAATATTTATCCAATTCAGTGTCACCAAGATTTTATTTTATTCAGGTATAATAATTTTAGCTCTTACATGAAAGTCTGTCATTCATATCTAGTTGATTTTGTATGTGGAATGAGATAAGGGTTTGAAGTTAATTTTTTTTTTGTACAAATATCTAATTGTTCTAGAATTATTTGTTGGAAAGTGTATCTTTACTCTTACTGATTAATGCAGTGCCTTGTCAAAAATCGATTGCCCAGGGGTGCCTGGGTGGCTCAGTGGGTTAAAGCCTCTGCCTTCGGCTGGGGTCATGATCCCAGGGTCCTGGGATTGAGCCCAACGTCAGGCTCTCTGCTCTGCAGGGAGCCTGCTTCCCTCTCTCTCTCTCTGCCTGCCTCTCTGCCTACTTGTGATCTCTGTCTGTCAAATAAATAAATAAAATCTTTTTTAAAAAATCGATTGCTCACCTTTGAAAGTCAAGTGTAGGTCTATATCTGGACTTTGTTCTCTTCACTTGGTCTGTTTGTTCTTGAGCCAGTACCAGTCTATCTTGATTACTATAGCTTTAGTAAGTCTTAAAATCCTATACAGCACAGGTCTTCCAAATTTCTTCTTCTTCTTTCTTCTTTCTTCTTTCTTTCTTATTTATTTATTAGAAAGAGAGAGCACAAGTAGGGGGAGCAGCAGAGGAAGAGGGAGAAGTAGGCTTTCTGCTGAGCAGGGAGCCCAGTGCAGGCCTTGATAGCAGGACCCCTGAGATCATGACCTGAGCTGAAGATAGCTGCTTAACTGACTGAGCCACTCAGGGGCCCTTCAAATTTGTTCTTCCTTTTCAAATTTGTTTTGGCTTTTCTAGGTTAAATTTTAAAATCAGCTTGTCACCTTCCACAAATTAAAAGGAAAAAAAAGCCAACTGAGATTTTATTGATTTTTGATTTTGTATTGAAACTACCAGTGGAGACTACCAATTGATGAACATGGTAGATTTCTCAATTTATATAGGTGTTCATTCAACAATATGTTGTGGATTATAGTATTCAATTTTTATACATTTTTAAAAGATTTTGTTTATTTGAGAGAGAGACACAGAGAGAGAGAGAACGAGTGCAGGGAGGGAGGGGAAGAAGCAGACTCCTCTGCTGAGCTGGGAGCCTGATGTAGAACTCAATCCCAGGATCCTGGGATCATGATCTGAGCCGAAATCACCCCTGGGTCTTATACATATTAAAAAAAAAAAAAATCCCAAAGTAGTTAATATTTTTCTGCTATTTTAAATGATATTATAGGTTATTTGTGTATGCCTTCTATCCCCTTGAAGAAGTTCTTTTCTGTTCCTTGTTGACCAAGGGCTTTTATCCCAAATAGGTATTGAGTTTGTCAAATGCAGTTAATCAATCTATTGAAATCATCATATTTTTTCCTTTTTTCTTGTATTAATATGGTAAATTACAGAGACTGATTTTTAGATAAGGTGTTCATATTTCCAAGATAAACTCACTTTGTTAGGGTATTGGATAATCATTTTTACATTTTGTTGGATTTTATTTGCTAAAAAAAAATTTTTTTTTTTAAAGATTTCATTTATTTATTTGACAGAGAGACAAAGATCACAAGTAGGCAGAGAGGCAGGCAGAGACAGAGGGGGAGGCAGGCTCCCTGCCAAGCAGAGAGTCCAATTCAGGGCTCAATTCCAGGACCCTGAGATCATGACCCAAGCCGAAGGCAGAGGCTTAACCAACTGAGCCACCCAGGCACCTCTAAAAAATATTTTTTAAGGGAGTTTTGCACCTGTGTTAAAGAAGGGTTATCAGTTCTCTGATTTTCTGGTGATCTTTGGCTGATTTGAATTTGATGGTAATATTAACCTTGTTAATTGAGTTGGAAAATATTTCCTCCTCAGTTTTCTGAGAGTTTGTGGTGGATTCGTTGTTATTTCTCCTCTGAATGCTTGATAGAATTTACCAGTAATGCTATCTAAACCTGGAGTTTTCTTTTGGGAAGGTTTTTATTTATAGATTGTTTCCTTTTTTTTTTTTTAATAAACATATATTTTTATCCCCAGGGGGACAGGTCTGTGAATCTCCAGGTTTACACACTTCACAGCACTCATCAAAGCACATACCCTCCCCAATGTCCATAACCCCACCCCCCTTCTCCCGATCCCCCTCCCCCCAGCAACCCTCTGTTTTGTGAGATTAAGAGTCACTTATGGTTTGTCTCCCTCCCTATAGATTGTTTCTTTAACTGATGCAGAGCTATTTATATTTTCTATTTCTTTTTGGTTCAGTTTTGATTAATTTGTATCTTTGGTTATTTTAGTTATTTCAGTTAGGCTGCCAAATTTATTTGCTATAGAATTGTTAATAATAGTGTCCTATTAGATGTTTAATGACTTAGGATCAGTAATAATGTCTTCTCTGGCATTCCTGATAACTGGAATGAAATGTAATTTTTATCTTTTATCTTTCCTTGAATAGTCTGTTAAGAGACTTGTCATTTTATCAATCTTGTCAAGGGACTGTTGGTTTCATTTAATTTTCTTTGTTCACTTCCTATTTTACCGGTTTCTTCTCATACCTTTATTGTTTCCTTTTTTATACCTAACTAGTTTTAATTTGCTCCCCGCTTCCCTAGTTCCTTAACGTGAGAACTCAGATTATTGATTTTAGAGCTTCTTTTCTAATATAATCATTTAAAATGATAAATTCTCCTCTAAGTACTGCTTTAGCAGCATCCTGCAGATTTTGATATGTTTTTATTATCATTTAATATAATTCCTTTATTTCTCTTTTGATTTCTTCTTTCACCCATTAATTCTTAAGAAATATGTGTATTTCTAAATACTTGGGTTTACTTACTATTCTTAATTGTTAATGGTTTTTAATTTAATTCCCTTGTGCTTAGGGATCATATTGTTTATTAGTTTAGTCTTTTTAAATGTATTGAGGCTTGGCTTTTGACCCGCCCCTTTTTAAAATTATTTATTTATTTGAGATGGAGAGAACATGAACAGGAGAAGGGGCAGAGGGAGAGGGAGAAGCAGACTCTCCACTGAGCAGGGGGCCCGATATGGGGATTGATCCCAGGATTCTGAGATCATGACCTGAGCCGTAGGCAGATGCTTAACTGACTGAACCACCCAGGTGCCCCTTTGACCCCTTTTATAGCCAAGTGAACTATGTGCGCTTAGAATGTTGTGTTTTTATTAGATGTAGTGTGTGTGTGTGTGTGTGTGTGTGTGTGTTTAAAATTTTATTTATTTGACAAAGAGAGAGATCACAAGTAGGCAGAGAGGCAAGCGGGGTGGGGGGGGGGAGCAGACTCCCCACCCAGCAGAGTTGAGCAGAGTTCGATCCCAGAGTGCTGAGATCATGACCTGAGCCAGAGGCAGAGGCTTACCCCACTGAGCTACCCAGGCGCCCAGATGTAATGTTTTATATATATTATCTAAGTCAAGCTGATTGATAGCATTCTTCGTATCTTCTGTGTCTTTACTGTTTTGTTTTGTCTAGTTCTATCAATTTAGTTAAGAGAAGGGTGTTAAAATCTCCAATTCTTGATTTTGGAATTGTCTGTTTTTTCTTTAATTCTGTCAGTTTTGGCTTCCTAAAATTTGAAGCTTTGTTATAAGACATATACACATGTATGAATATTATGTCTTCCTGATGAATTTACTTTTTGTTTTGAAATTAACTTTATCTGACATTGATATAGCCACTCTAGCTATCTTGTGCTTACTGTTCTCTGTTTACTTTCAACATATCAGTATCTTTATATTTAAAATGCATCTCTTCTAGACTGCATATATTGTATTCTATTTCATTATCAATTTGACAGCACCTGTTAAAGTGTATTGTTTAATATATTTATTGATAGGTTTAGATTTGTCTTTTTGTATTTGTATTCTATTTGTTTCTTTTGTATTTTATTCTCCTGGGCTTTTTTTTTTTTTTCTTCCCCTGCATTTTTTGCTTATTTGAATGTTTCTTAGAATTTTATTTTTATTATACATCTTGGGGTTGTTTTTTATTATTTATTTATTTATTTTTAAAAAGATTTTATTTATTTGACAGAGAGAGACACACAGAGAGAGGAAACACAAGCAAGGGAAGCAGGTTTCCCGCTGAGCGGGCAGCCTGATGTGGGCCTTGATCTCAGGACCTGGGATCGTGACCTGAGCCGAAGGCAGACGCTTAATGACTGAGCCACCCAGGGGCCCTTGGGGTTGTTTTTAAAGTAAACTCTACCCCCAGTGCGGTGCTTAACTCATGACCCTGAAATCAAGAGTTGCATGCTCTACCAACTGAGCTAGGCAAGCACCATTATTTATCTTGATTTTTAACTAGATTTTTTCACCTTTTTACTGGTTGCTTTAGTGATTATAATATACACTCTTTACTTTTCGCAGATAATGTATAAGTGTCTTTAAGTTTCTTACATTTTACATACTTGATATTGTATAACTTCATGCAAAATATAAAAACCTTATAAGTTTATAAGCCTGTATTCTACCTAGTCCTTTATGCTGTAGTTTATTATAATACTCTACATATATAAACCCAACAATTTAAAAAATTGAGGTATAATACATATAAAATTAAACATTTTAAAGTGTACATCTTGGGCATTTACCTGGTTTAGTCGGTGGAACATGCGATTCTTGTTCTTGGGGTTGTAGGTTCAAGTCCCATGTTGAGTGGAGACATTACTTAAAAATAAAATCTTAAAAAAACATACATTTTGCTGGCATTTAGTACAGCCCTTAAACAACTTTTGCTTTAAACATGTATTTATATTATAAAAAAATGGAAAAAAAGGCCAAAAGTCTTTTGCATATATTAAAATATTCACCATTTCTGATGTTCTTTAATCCTTTCTGAAAATCTGAAATCCTGTTAGGTCCCTTAAATTTGAAAATTTCCTTTAGCATTAACTATAGGACAGGGCTGTTTGTAAGTAATTCTCTTCGTTTTCTTTCATCTGAAGATGTCTTTATTTCAGCTACATTCTTTAACATAGGGCTCAAACACACGATCCTGAAATCAAGATCTGAACTGAAATCAAGAGTCAGATGCTTAACTGACTGAGCCACCCAGGCTCCTCCTTTACAAATATTTTTGCTGAATGTAAGATTCTTGGTTGACAGGTTGTTTTGTTTTCCTTTCTGCACTTTAAAAATGTTGAATTTTCTTCTGCCTTTCTTAGTTTATGGTGAGGAGTCAGCCATTAATTGAAACCTTTTGCTGCCTTTAAGACTTACTTTTTACTTTTAATATTTATGCCATACTTCTATTGTTTCTGCCGTTGAGTATGTCTTTGAATGGATTTTTTTTTTTGAGTTTATTCTCTCGTGTTCATTGAGCTTCTTCAATCTATAAATTTTTGTCTTTCAATAAATTGGGTAAATTTTTGTTAAGACATTCTTCAGATATTTTTCTGTCCTATGTTTTTCCATGTTCTTCCTAGGACTCCAGTTACATGCATGTTGGACCATTTCATATTATCTAAAAGGTCTCTGTTCATTTTTTTGTTCAGTCTTATTTTGGGGGGTTGTTCAGACCAACTGGTTTGTATTGATTAATCTAAAAGTTAATTTATCCTTTCCTTAGTCATCTTAATTTCGCTATGTCCACACAGGTCTTTTGTTTATTTTAGGTGTTATCTTTATCAGTTCTAAGTTCCCTTCCTTCCTATAAAACCATTTGGATTTCTCATTTGCAAATGTGTATCTTTTTGTCCATTGTATGCCTATGTATTTTTTATTTATTGAAGATTTTTTAATAGGCACTTACAATACAAGTTTTCCTCATCTACTTCCAACATTTGGATCATTTTAAGTTTGGTGTCACTTGTTTTCCCTTTTTGATTTCTTTAGGTAATTTTGAATTGTATCCTAGGCATTATGAATATTAAGTTGTGATTCTGGATTTCATTGTTTTTCTCTGATATATGTTGTTTCTTTTGTATTAGTAGTCAATTGGAGTTGAACTGCAAATTCTGAGTTGGCAGCTCCAGTTTCACTTTACATATTTTGTCTTCAGCTAGTCTGTTTTGAGAGTGCCCTGCCCATGCAAGGTTCTGGCATTAGAGAGATGTCTGTACTGACTTTGGGGATTTCCTCTATTTTTTTTCCCTTTTTCCTATTTCTTTGTACTCTTCTATTGCTGTAGTTTCCAGGCTTTAGTTTTTGTTTCCCCAGTCCATACAATTTGTCTGCTTCTTTTTTATTATTATTTTAAAATATTTATTTATTTATTTAATAAGTGGGCTCTACACTCAATGTGGGGCATAAATTCATGACCCTGAGAGATCAAGAATCGCATTCTCTACTGACTGAGCCAACCAGATTATCTGCTTCTTGTGCTACCTATACCTGGCCCTAGGCTAAAACTCACTTCATCTAACTCCCCTCCTTTAAATAAGTATTTTCAACCAGTCTGTCTGTGTTTGCTCTCTAAAGCCTTTATTTTTTTATTTTTAAAAAGATTTTTATTTATTTATTTGATAGAGAACACAAGCAGGGGGAGTGGCAGGCAGAAGGAGAGGGAGAAGCAGACTCCCTGCGGTCAAGGAACCTGATGCAGGACTCCATGCCAGGACCCCAGGATCATGACCTGAGTTGAAGGCAGACATTCAACTGACTGAGCCACCCAGGCGCCCCATCTAAAGCCTCTAGATAGCTGCTTTCAGGATCTTATTTTTGTTCCATAGTGTAGAGTGGTAGTTGTCCAGGGAATCTTGTTATGTCATTATTGAAAATGGAAGCCTTTGGGTGAAGTTATAGACTACCCAGTAACTCAGTGGCACACCAGAACTGGAATACAAGTTTTCACACTTACACAGAAGTACTTCCTGTAATGATAGTATGGGTACTAAAGCAGTGAATTTTTCCCCCCAAATTTTATTTAAATTCTAGTTAGTTAACATGTAATATAATATTGGTTTTAGGAGTAGAATATTGTCACTTATATAAAATACCCAATGCTCATCACAAGTTTCCTCCTTAATACCTGTCACCCATTTAGCCCATCCCCTACCTCCCTCCCTCCGTCAACCCTCAGTTTGTTCTCTATCCTTAAGAGTCTCTTATGGTTTATTTTCCTCTCTTTTTTTCCCCCTTCCCATAGGTTCATCTGTTTTGTTTCTTAAAATGCATGTAAGAGTGAAATCATATGGTATTCATCTCTCTCTGACTAACTTATTTTGCTTAGCATAATATACCCTAGCTTCATCCATGTCATTAAAAGTGGCAAGATTTCATTCTTTTCAATGGCTGAGTAGTAGTCCATTATGTGTGTGTGTGTATGTGTGTGTGTATACACACGTAAAATGGATGATATTCATCTGATATTCATCAGCTGTTGGACACTTGGGCTCTTTTCATAGTTTTGGCTATTGTTGATAATGTTGCTGTAAACATCGGGGTGTATATACCCTTTTGTGAATCTGTATTTTTGTATCCTTAGAGTAATTATCTAGTAGCACAATTGTTGCATCATAGGGTAGTTCTATTCTTAACTTTTCAAGGAACTTCCTATTGTTTTCCAGAATGGCTATACCAGTTTGCATTTCTGCCAACAGTGAAAGAAGTTTCCCCTTTCTCTGCATCCTTGCCAACGTCTTTTGTTTCCCGTGTTAATTTTAGCCATTCTGACCAGTGTGAGGTGGTAATCTTATTGTGGTTTTGATTCATATTTCCCTGATGGTGAGTGATATTGAGCATCCTTTCATGTGTTTGTTAGCTATCTGTATGTCTTCTTTGGGAAACATGTCTATTCATGTCTTCTTAGGTGGACTGTTTATGTTTTGGGTGTTGAGTTTGGTTAAGTTTTTTTTTAATAGATTTTGGATATTAACCCTGTCAGATATGTCATTTGGAAATATCTTTTCCCATTCCATAGGCTGCATTTTAGTGTTTTTTTTTTTTTTTTTTAAGATTTTATTTATTTATTTGACAGACAAAGATCACAAATAGGCAGAGAGGCAGGCAGAGAGAGAGGAGGAAGCAGGCTCCCTGCCGCTGGGATCGTAACCTGAGCAGAAGGCAGAGGCTTTAACCCACTGAGCCACCCAGGTGCCCCTGCCTTTTAGTTTTGTTGATTGTTTCTTTCACAGTGCAGAAGATTTTTACCATGATGAAGTCCCATTGGTTTATGTTTGCTTTTGTTTCCCTTGCCTCTAGAGACATGTCTAGTAAGAAGTTGCTGTGGCTGATGTTGAAGAGGTTGCTGCCTATGTTTTCCTCTGGGATTTTGATGGTTTCCTGTCTCACAGTTAGGTCTTTCATCGACTTTGAATTTATTTTTGTGTATGGTGTAAGAAAGTGGTCCAGTTTCATTTTTCTGCATGCTGCTGTCCAGTTTTCCTAACACCGTATTTTGAAGGGACTGTCTTCTTTCCATTGGATATTCTTTCCTGCTTTGTCAAAGATTAGTGGACCATAAAGAAGTGAATTTTGAACCTTAAAAAGAAGGTACTTGGCATTTATAGTTAAATTCATCTAATTACCAAAATATATTCATAATCTTGATTATGGTATTTTATCCTTAACATATTGTTATCCAATAACATATTGTCATCATCTTAGTTATTATACAACAAAATTTTCTTGAAAACAACTGATAATTATAAGGATTATATTTCTAAAGATTCTGAATTTACTTGTGCTGAGTGCTGCCTTTGGGGGTGAATTGAAAATGCAAAAGATTTAATCCAGTGTGTTAGTGACTAAACTGTAACTAGCTTGTATTTACTGATTTATAATGGGGAAATACTTTGGTTGGAGGTAGACTAAATATTTTATTGATTTCTAGGTTCTTCCCTTTTTAAAATTTACTCAAGATTCTTTAAGGCATGATTGTTGCTACCTTTTAATGTGAGTTAGTCTTTAACTTACAATTATTATGACAGTACTATAAAGAAAGACATATTAAGTGATTTTTTAAAAAGATTTTATTTATTTATTTGACAGAGAGAGAGATCACAAGGAGGCAGAGAGGCAGCAGAGCGGAGGAAGCAGGCTCCCTGCTGAGCAGAGAGCCCAATGCAGGGATCCATCCCAGGACCCTGAGATCATGACCTGAGTTGAAGGCAGAGGCTTAACCCACTGAGCCACCTAGGCGCCCCTATTAAGTGAATTCTTAACTAAATATTCAAAATAGGAGAAGGGAAGGGAACTTTAAAATATTTTTCCCTTGGGGTGCCTGGGTGGCTCAGTTGGTTGAGCGACTGACTGCTTTTGGCTCAGGTCACGATCCCGGACTTCCAGGATCGAGTCCCGCATCGGGCTCCCAGCTCTTTGGGGAGTCTGCTTCTCCCTCTGACCTTCTCCTCTCTCATGCTCTCTCTCACTCATTCTCTCTCAAATAAATAAATAAAATCTTTAAAAAAAATTTTTTTTTCCCTTAAATAAGGTCCAAGTTAATAATATCTTTTAGCAGGCCTTAATTAAGGGCCATAAATTAGAATTAGTAGGTGGATAAATCAGTGGTACAAGAAGAAGGATGTTTTATCACATCTTTATGCCCCGTTATTTTAAAGATAATACTGGTGATTATTACTAACAGAAATTTTGTAGTGGACTTTATTATTACCGAACAGATTTTTTCACATATTTAAAATTACATACCTGGAGATACTTACTTCGCAAAATGATAAAGGACCACTGTTGCATTCTGCAGTAGTAGCAATAAAAACAGCTCTCCTTTTGGGGACCAGAACCCTGTTCAAGTAAACTGTTTTGTTTCTTTCTTTCTTCCTTCCTTCCTTTTTTTTTTTTTAATTTTTCTAATTCATGTTCAGGTCATATTTCCCAAGTATGTGAACTGGAACTGCCACCCCCACAGCTGGGTTCCTGTCAGAGCTTCCTAGTGTTCTGTTGTATCTGTATGCTTGTAACTGATAAAGTAATAATAGCTGCCTTCAGCCTACCTAGGAAACCGCTTCTCAAAACTTTGTTTTATCTTTTCTATAGGAGGCAAATTCAGGTTTTGTTTGTTTGTTTGTTTGTTTGAGAAAAAGAGTGAGAGATGGAGGAGTGGCCAGGAGGGCAGAGGGAAAGGCAGAGAGAGAATCTAAAGCAGGCTCCATGCTAAGCATGGATCCCCATGTGGGCTTCTACTGGTGGCTCAGTCATGGCTCAATCTCTCAGCCCTGAGATCCTGACTTGAGCTGAAATACAGAGTTGGACGCTTAGCCACCCAGAAACCCCTTCAGATTCTACTTCAAAGTACATTGACTTATTTTTAGTGTGAGAATTGAAATTTCCAAAGTTGGGTCAAAAGTGAAATGTTAATCAGGTACATAAAAAACTTAACCAGGTATTACATTCTGATAAGTACTAAGAGGTGACATATGAGCTATGAGAGATAAATTATTCGTTAGACAATGAAAAAAGAAAAGGTACATTCTTTGTATCTTATAAAATGCACTTCGTTTTCTCTGTTACCGAAATTATTTAATTTGTTAAGCTGATCTAACTTCTTTGATAGTTAGTACTCTTGCATATGATGAGTAAGGACTTAAGCATTTAAATGTTTTATGTTTAAGGAAGAAATAGAAGTTGAACTTGATAGACTTTGTTTTGATAAACAGAAACAAGAATTTCCTTGGCATGGACTCTCTAGAAAAGGATATAGCACCAACAGTTGTTCTCTACCTTTTTGGTATCAGAGATATTATGTTGTACATTTTTTTTTCAGCAGATAGTATCTCTGGAGATAAAAAAGAACTAGGAGTCAGAAAGATTGTTGTTAGCTACAAGACCTGAGATAAGTTAATGGCAGAACCTGTAATTTCTGAGCAATGATTGTTGGCCTGAACATACCCTTTCCATGACACCTTATACTAGTTGCATGCATTAATTCATAAATATGGAATAATAGATACTCATTATTACAGTGTTTTACTTATGTTGGGAAGCACAAAGTTACAATAAAATCCCACTTCAAAATGGCTTTAAGATAACCTATCCACTATTTAGCAGGTAAGATAAATGGCTTCAGGCAGTATGTTAACCATTACTTACACTGCTCCTTAGGACTTAATTCCTTTCCATCTCTACCTTCTGCCTTGACCGATTAATTCTAAGGCTGGTTACTCTCAGGATTTTAAGATGGTGTCCAGTATCTCACTAGCCATGTGGTTTCTAGTTCATGTCAGGGCAAAAAGAGTGACTTTGGCCTGGCCTTTCAATAATAAGTTTTGGCATTTACTCCACTTGGACATGGTTAGGTCATATGCCTAATCCTTGGCCAGTCACTGTGGGCAGATGGAATCATCTTAGGTGAAACCAATCAAACTCTTAAAAAGTAATGGCAGGGTGGGTCTAGAAGAGGTGTAGATAGATGTTGGGAGTTGATGACAAATCTGTGCATTCCAGATTCCAAACTTGAACGTTGTTATTTGCAGTTCTTTTAATTTGGAGAGAGGAGAAAATGCCTGTTCAGTTTCAAGTTTAAAACTTTCCAGGTATTAATTTACTTTGATTCTTGACTGGCAAACATCATCTTTCTTTTCAGGTAATACCTCATAATACTAGTTTAAACATTCCATTATTATGAGCTAAAGAAGTGTAATTCTGATGAAATTTCATTACTAGAGTTGTAATAAAAATGTTTCCTCTCATTAATTATGTAGTGAAGTTTATTGTTCGCGAAAATGAAACTAATATATTACTTTGTGGGATCTCCAAACAAAAAGCAGAATGGTACATAGTGCTCCGTATTGTTTAGTGCAAATTTTAAGCTTATCTGTATGAAAACAAAACAAAACCAGGCTTAATATAAATTCAAAACTATATTAAATGCCATGTTTTAAAAGTTATATTTTGTTTATTTTTACACAGTCTTTTTTTGGTTGACTTGTATGCAAATGAATGAAGGAATTGTGTTCAAATGAAAATTTTTCTTTTTTAGGTTCATTCTTCTGTTTCTAGATTTAAATTTTTGGTTCGCTTTCTAGGCCCCCATACTTTTGCTTAGAGATAATGATTTACTTTATGTTATTGCTGTAATCTGCCATTAACTTCTGTTGCTCTTTTTAAGAAATGCTTCTTTTCTTTTTTTACTTCATTCTGTTTTTACTACCACTTCTTAGTTCAGGTTCTTATGCTTTGTAACTGACTTATAGTAAACAAATTCTTGCTGGGCCTTTTTGTGGTCAGTATGACCCTGGGATCACCTGTGTTAGATACATTTTGTTTAAAGTGCAGAATCCTAACCTGCACTCTAGTAATCCAGAATCAAGGGGACGCTGTTAATCACGTGTATCCTAGGAGATGTTAAAAAATCACCATTTTAGTCTCTCCTTTTTCTAGTTTCTTCTTTTAAGAGTAGTGGTTTCTAGCCATTCTTATGGCCCATAGTGACTGTGTCCAAGAATTTGAGTTCTCATACCATGGAGGAAAAAAATGTTTAATATTCACAAAGCAGAGAATAATTGTCTGCATTTTGTTAAAATTTCCTCCACTTAAGTTTTATTAACATTGCAATATTATTTAGAAGTATATATTATGGCTCTAGTTTTAAAATATACATGAATAAAAATTTACCAGTAGTTGAATATTAAGTTTTTTATTATGCTAACTCTGAAATACAAAGATACTGAATATTACAAGGATACAAATGCTAAGTTAGAAGCACTGTCTTCATAATCTCATATGAGGTTATGAAGAGGGGAGAACCTTGGGTCTAGGGATATTGCTGATATTCTAGAGATCCACATCTTTGACATATCACTTTTAATTGTGTTATAGTCATTGAGAAGTAAGATGTATTACTGTTTGTGAGTGACTGCAATTGATTATGTTACTGCCTCTTGTAAAACATTTATGCCCTCCTGGGAATTCCATTTTCTGCCTACTAAAGGCCCTGCATTGTCAAGCTTCAGTATATTTTTTATTGCTCTCCTCCCTGTTCTTAAATTTTCTTCAAACACATTTGTTCTTTGTGCTTTGAATGTACCTTACACATTTTGCTTTGTCTTTGCTATGCCTCTGGCTGAGTTTTATTCTCTAAGGTTCATATCCTCTTTGATCCTCTTTCCCAACCCATTTTGCTCTTTCATTCTTTGAGCTCAGGAGCTCTTTTTATGTAGTAGGTACCATTTCATGCAGCCATGATTGAATTATATATGCTTGTCTTATTTCTCCAGCTGGACTGAAAGCTCCTTGAAGGTGTAGGCCATGTTCTCTAATTTTATATCTCCTAGGATACCTAAATATGCTTTGTGCATAGCAGTCAAATAAGAGGATGTCAGTTTCATTGCTAGAAATTTTTTTCCGGCTTTCAAGTAAACTCATCTAAATTGTGGTCTGGTAAATTTTTTATACTACTTTGCTTGTTTGCCTAAGAAAACATGCAAGGTGCCAAAGAATGTATTTTATTGTCTTTATCCAGACTGTGGATGAAACAGTAAGGTTTTAGATAAATGAAAGTAGTATTTTTGTATAATGCTTTATATTTATTTCTAGGCCTCTGTATAATTTTTTCTGTGCGTTACACATGCAGATTTATGTTGACATATATATAAATATGCTTATAGATATAATACCTTTAGGTTTATATTTTTAATTTGCTTTTATTACTATAGCTTCAGTGTTACATTACTTCCAGCACTAATACTTTTATTCAGGGTTAAAAGTTAGCTAGCAGAATAATATATGATAATATGTATAGATTGTGTTTGACATAGTTGGATGAATTTTTATAGGTAAAAATTTATATGATGGAAAGGAAATCTCATTTAAGAAATGAACTGCACTATTTAAAATAGAAACCTGAGATCTTTTTCACATTGCAGCTGAGTTAAACAAATAATCTTTCCAACATTACTAAGAAGTGCATGTAGTTAAAAATACATTTATACATATTATTTTTAAAAACCTAGTTAACTTTAAAATATGTAAGTTTTCTTGTCGTTTAGGGTTCTGTGAAGCTGATCATCAAGAGGGTTGCAAATCATTGGTGGTTTCTATTTTCAGATTTCCACATCCCGGAGTAATTTGCTTTAATTTCACCCAATTTAACCTATACTTCACACCATCACCATTCAGCTTTAATAGCTATGTTCTATGCATAAGAAAAGCAGATAAATGTCCACAATTAGGCTGCAAATGATTACAACTAGTTAGGGCTTTATGAAGACAAAACTTAAAGGACTATGGCGCCAAACAAAGCCACAAAAGACGGCTGAAAATGCTGTCTCGAGAAGTCAAGTCTACCATGGCATTTGATTTATCACTTTTTTAGTTGATTTGACTTATTTTTAATATATTGGCAGGTGTGCTGACTCTGAGAAATATTCAGCTTTAGAGAATATTAGATTTTTGTTAATGTATTTTAGTTTTTAATTTATTTGCTTCCTGAATTTCAGGATAGATAAGCCAGATTGAATCCTGTTTAAAAAAATTACTCAGATAACATTTTTTACAAATTAAACATGGTTGGTTTGAAATATACTAGCATTTCTATACCTTGTCAGTGCATTTGTGAAAATAAGACTTTTCTGAAATGTTTATGTGTATGTTTAGTGGTCCTATCAGACATTTAATGGAAGTATAATTTTACAATTCTGTATACAATTCATTTCTAGATGGGTCTTAGTATGCAAAATATGTTCCTATAGAGTATTAGTTATGTAACATAGGTGCTCATATATAAAAGATCTAGAAATTGTTTTAGTCCTGTTTATGTGTGTGTATGTTTTCCTTCCTATATGTAAATTCTTGTTGATGGTTTGTGCACAGCATTTCATGTATAAGAAACTTGGTAGTGTTTTTTTTTTTTAAACCTAACTATTCATTTTACTATAAAAGCATGTCTTCTTCCTGCAGAATAAGATCTATCCTTTTTATTAATGTATCTCTGTATTTAACGAAGTTTAAGTCTCAGTTTAAAGAATGGATCTCTTCTCTCAAGAATTTTCAGTCAAAATTTTGACACATTGTTTTTTTCTTTTTAGTGAAGAAAATTCAAGGTTTTAGTTTAGTGTTTAGATTTTAGTCTTTAGTCCTTCTCTTAAATATTCTCTTAAATTGTACATAGGAGTAGCAGTACTGATGGATATTAGTTTCATTTTATAGTTTGCACATGGGATTATTCTTATAACTGTAATACTCCCATTTTAGAAATATAGTATCTACTGTTTTATTTATTATGTGAGAGGTAATGTGTATTTATATAAAATATGTACCTCTTCTAGGTAATCCTATTTTCTTAAATAATCAAATAGTTAAATAATGTCTCTAGTTTATTGCTGCTTAGAAGCCAAAATAAATGTAAATTAAAACCCCAGGCAACTTGGGGTTTTTACAACATATGCATATATTCATACAGTTGCTAACTTTAAAAGTAATGCTCAGGAATTAATAGCATGTTACCTTTATAAAACCAACGTATGTGGGAAAGCATACTGAAACATTTTTAATGTATCTTTATTTTAAAGAAAGTAGTCAGCTCTCTATCCTATGAAGTAGACCAGTATAGCCATGGCAAGACAATACAGCTACACAGCTTCACAGTTGTATTAAACTAGTTTCATATGCTATATCATAAAACTTTCAGTCCAATCAGCAACTAAATTTAAATACTGCAAATTGTAGCAGCAAAACAATAATTCTGCTGATTAGCCCCTTTCCATTTCTTGTAAGTGAACTGTTTATGCTGTTGAGTACCTTTTGAAAAAAGAAAAAGCCAAAACAGCCTTGATTAGTCAAGGAGTAATTGGATGACTTGATTTTAGCAAGAGAATGAATTGGTTGATGATAGCCTGTAACTAAGTGTAGTGGTTCTGTTCAGATGAATACATAACATACAGTCATCAGATCTTGACAGGTATAACGTATAAGCAGTGCTAAAATGTGGTGGAGGTGGAGATAGGATGGAGGTGGAGGGGAATAAGTTTGCCATGAAGTCTTTTACTAGAAAACTTGAGGTAATATTTAAAGGAATTTAGAGAAACTTTCATATATTTTTTTACACTGGGGAAGGAATGGGGAGACTTGTCTTACTTTGTTTTACTATAGCTCCCATATTTTATGCTCTTTAAGAACTAAAGGATCATTTAACTTTCCTCAGGGGGATCAGTGATACCATATCCTTTCATTCTTGTTGAAGATCGTGGTTCATTAGGAGAGCCATGTGGGAAAGCCTTAAAGATTTCATTATGTTCATATTCAACTATTTAAAGTCTTAGTTAGAACTTCTAGTACACAGCATTCTTACTAATTTTCTTATTATTTTTAAGACTTTATTTACAATTTATATTGATGATGTAAAGCTTAAAGCCAAAAAAAATTTTAATCTATTCCTGTGTACAGTAGTCCCCCCTTATCTGTAGAGGGTATGTCCCAAGACCCCTCATGGTTGCCTGAAACCAGGGATAGTACGGATTCCAATATATTGTTTTTTTTCTATACATATATATACCTACATTAAAGTTTAATTTATAAATTAGGCATAGTAGGATATAAACAAAATAACTAATAACAAAACAATTATAACAATGTACTGTAATAAAAGTTATATGAATAAAAGTTATGGTCTTTCTCTCTTAAAATACCTTACTGTACTGTACTCATCTTGTGATGATGGAATGTGATAAAATGCCTGCATGAGATGAAATGAGGTGAATGATACAGGCAGTGTGATGTAGTGTTAAGGTACTCTTGACCTACTGACAGTGCATTAGAAAGAAGAGCATCTGCTTGCAGACCTGGTTGACTGCAGGTAACTGAAGCCATGGAGTGGTACTACTGTGACTAGGCTTCTTCAATAAGCCTAAATTGTCATTCCTTGCCTAACCACTTCCCCTTTAACCCACCCTTTAATGTTTACCATAATGTACTACATGGGTCTAAAAATTTCTTTTGCATAAAATATGATATAACTTTGTTGCCAGGCAATGGAATGACTAGGGTGAACCTGCACAGCTAGTTGCAATGGGGATAAAGGTGTGACGAGGTACAGGCCCAGCCAGGTCCATTCTGGTACTGTCTTTGGTTTGGCACCACCTGGTGGCAGTTGTTTGCTCTGGCCTAAATATTGATTGCGATGGCTGGATCTTAGGGTAGCAATAAAATTTTCTAGAATGCTCTCAGGCAGTTGGTACCCATTTTGTTGAGTCAGACTGGACTGGGTTGGAAGACTACAGGAATGCAGTGACCTACTTATATGTCTGCTCCCTAAGGTGTGATTGCTTGCCTCTCCTTGATTTCTTCAGGCCTTACCTTTCTCCATGTTTCTGCTCTTGTGTTAGAGCTGTGGATTATTGTATTTAAGAATGTAATTATTTTATGAGGTATGTTATCTATCTTTATAGTACTTTTCATTTGTACCCACAAATGTGTTTCCTGTTGTTGAATGTGGATTTAGTCAAATGATCACTTTCCTCTTCTAATACCAGAGTCCTTCCTTTTCTATTCCTTCTACTCCTTCCCATTCATATTGTGGGAAAACTGGGTAAAAGTCATAATACATTGATATTATAGATAAAGCTATAAAATAGTTATTTTTAAAATTAATAGCCAGTCATTTGCTTGGCTGATTAATACCTGTCAC
The DNA here is from genome assembly GCF_022355385.1 of Mustela nigripes. Classification (NCBI taxonomy): domain Eukaryota; kingdom Metazoa; phylum Chordata; class Mammalia; order Carnivora; family Mustelidae; genus Mustela; species Mustela nigripes. Next base: position 69,138,613 of record NC_081559.1, on the reverse strand, counting down.
ATGTTTACATTTTTTCTAGCATTTAAACACCAGTTTCAAACTCTAACCGAGACAGTATTATCTCTTATCACAGCATTAATATACTTAAATATGGGATTAAAAATAATTTATACTTCTGTCAAAACCTGTACATGAATCTTAATCTAAATTTTAAATGATATCTATGTAACTCCAGTGTTCCAGTTTAAAATCTTGAGACTGTCTTTTTCCATCTGCTTATATTGAATACTGACCCCCTCCCTGCTTCCCTTCTTCCTGGATTTACTTTCTTGTATTAATTATGTGCTGATCTTTCTCCCCTAATAGATTATAAACATCTTTGAAGGCAGAGACTAATCTTATTCAACTTTTTCTCATCTCTGAAATTGGCCTTCCTGCTCCTGGCACCATTCTCTTTGTGATTAGCATTCAGTAAATGTTTTTAAAATATGTCTTATAATTGTATCTTTAGCTAGTTATTACATACCTCCAATTTTATGACTGGTCACATTTCATTTTTTCTCAATTTGTTACCATTCTTCCTACCCAAAAGATACACAAAAATCTTTGTAAAGATTTTATTTTATTTTTTTTGGTTTGATCCTTTCATATTATCTTCTGTAACTAGTAGTCAGCAGTCTACTGCCTTGTATGTGACCATCAGTATCTCTCCAAACTGTTAGATCTGGTACAAAACTGATAGAATGATTTAAAGAGAATGTGAGTGAATAAGGAAGCAAGAGCAAGGTCACAAGAGTGCTTCTCTGAAGATCTCCATTGGCATTTTAAAATGTAAGAGAATAATGTAAGAGATTAAATTTCAACACTTCCATCAGTGTTATAAGTTTTCCACCAATTGTGGGGGTGCATGGGTGGCTCAGTTGGTTAAGTGTCTGACTGTTGATTTCAGCTCAGGTCATGATCTCAGGGTTGTGAGATGGAGCCCCATGTTAGACTGCACACCTCCTTCAGATTCTTTCTCTCTCTCTCCCATTGAACCTTCTCCTCATCTTAAAAAAAAAGTTTTCCATCAATTGACATCTGCATATTTGCACCTGTGGTAGTATCTTTTTGGTTGCTATATAGGACAACCTTTGTCTTTTAGTGTACAGCAGTGGTTTTCAACTGTAGCTTAGCAATATCTGGAGACTTTTTTTTTTTAAGATATTATTCTTCAGTAATCTCACCTGACACAGGGCTTGAACCCATGACCCCGAGACCAAGAGTTGCACACTACACCGACTGAGCCAGCCAAGCATCCATTTGGAGGCATTTTTGATCTTCACATCTGGAGTGCATGCTTGTGTGTATGTGTGCATATGTGTAGGTTACTAGTATCTACTTTGTAGAGGCCGGGGTGCTGTTAAACATCCTATAGTGCACAAGTGAGCCCCCTCCCCCCCAACAGAGTTCTATGGCCCAAAGTGTTAGTAGTGTTGAGATTGAGAAACCCTGGTATAGACTTGTTTTTAGCTTTCCATTTATCAGTAGAGCTAACATATCCTAGTTATGTACTATATACCAGGCACCATCCTAAGATCTTTATATATATTTTCATTTGTCATCTTCAGAGCAATCTTATGAGGTAGGTATTATGTTTTTTATATTTTATAGATAAGAAAACTAAGGCTGAGAGAAATTAATGACACAACTAATGTATCAAATAGTCTGAAACCCAGGTTTGAATCCATATAGTCTGATTCCAGAATCTGTGCCCTTAATCACTTCTGCCACACTTATATTTCCATTCTGCTTGGAACGTCCTCTTGACTCTGCTTCTGTTTGCTGTTATCTGTCCCTGAAAGTCCTCATTTGTATTCAAGCCTTCCCTCCTTAATCCTGATTTGTGCTGATTAATCCCTTCTCTCTCCTTTTCTTTTGCATTTATTGATCTTAAGTTTATAGGTATGTTTTTTCTTAATTTGATTTATACATTTAAAAAATCATGACATAATACACAATCCAGTACAGTACACCCAAGAATTTCTCAGAAAAAACTAAATGAATATTCATCACTAATAATCAGCGGTTCAAAGGTGAAGAGATGAAACGCAAAAACTTCTCACATCTATTATTGCAGTTTGCTGTGTTTTATGTTTTACTTACTCTTTTAATTTGTGTGATTGACATGCTTAGCTCTGGCCTCTTTGAAATACTTGCTAAATGTCTTATTGTGTGCTGGTGAAATTGACTCTTTGCTGTTGCGCAGCATGTCTAGCTTCATCTAGAATCTATAGTTCCCCTCTAACAGTTTTTCATTCTGAGTGCTAATGAGTGATTGAAACATTCACTCACTCATTGATTCCTTTATTCTTCACTTCACCTAATGCCTAATTGTGTATCAGCTCTGATCAAGGCACTGGAGAGCACTGAAAAGGCGTATAAGACAGAATTCTCGAGCTTAGGTAACTAGGAGATAGAATCACATATTCTAATACTAGATATATATGCTACAGATCATGTGAATAAAATAGATATTGTTAACAGTTCAAAGAGCAGATATGGTTAGAGAAGGTGCCGTGGAGATATCATTTCAGTGACATCTAATTAGGGCCATGAAAGATACGTAACTTTTTTTTTTTTTAAAGATTTTATTTATTTATTTGACAGAGATCACAAGTAGGCAGAGGGGCACGCAGAGAGAGACCAGGCTGCCTGCTGAGCAGAGAGCCCCATGTGGATCCCAGAACCCTGGGATCATGACCTGAGCTGAAGGCAGAGGCTTTAACCCACTGAGCCACCCAGGCATCCCTACATAACTTTTCTTGAAAGGCAGAAATAGGGAAGAAGACTCTTCCATGCTGAAGGATTAGTAACAGCATTGAAAATGTAAGATGAAATTACTGAGAATGGATCAGTTTAATTAAAAGGTGAGCTATTAATGGACACCACCATTAGAAAAATTAAAGCTCTGATTTGCTCTTTAGTTTATATTGTGAATGACAGAGTCCTCATGACTCTAGTTTTTGTTATGTCTCTTTGCATTTTTTTTCCCCTGCTTACAACATAACTCTGTAAAAGGTATAAAAATGGATCTTCCCAGAAGCCAGATTTAGGGCAGTATTAAACCACTAATTTTACCATACTTTATTTCGAACACGTCCTTACAACTCCTCTTACGACTCAGGGATGGTAGACATTTAGACGTGGACTCCTCTAGAATTGTCTTCTAAGGTGAGAGGAAATTAAACCATGTATTTTAGGGGCGGATTTGATTTGTTATGGAAAGTATATATATCTTTGAGGCCCGGGGAAGGAAATGGGTAAAAGTAGTGACAGTTGTTGTGAAGAACTTTCTGGGATTTGTGAGTCCATAGAAGTTTGACTTCAATTGAGGGTTTGTGGAAAGTGAGGATGGGGTAAGGCGATTTTATAGAGGTCTTTTTCTACAGACAGAAGGTTGAATGATGTTTTAGAAGTTAGAAAGTTAGTGAGATGGTTATGAAAAGGTTAATACAATTAAAACTGTTAGCTCAACATTAGAGGTAGACCAGAATTTTAATAAATATTAATTTAAGTATAATTGAATCATTGATTTAGGTTGCCTTTTATATATTTAAAGTATCTGTTAAATAGAATGAGTAAGAATATTATTGAGAGATGAATATTCGTTTTTATTAAGGTACTTTTCTGCCTACTTCTTTGGAAAGAGTTGATATGCAAAAAAAAGTTGATAATGTTTCAGCATCTAAAAATGTAAAAACCTTAAGCAATTGAATATAATTAAGTACAGGTGTTGACTCTGGGTTATAATTCATAATTTTTAAGTGATTTTAAGGATTCTTTAATGGTGTGGATATCTAATTATAATATAGTACAATAGCAGTAACTATAAGGCAGAATTTTTTAGTGTTCTGTACCTTCAAAGAATTATATTGTATGATATTGTAATAGTGTTTCTTTTGATCAGTTAACTGGTATTAGTAATAACTAAAGGCTTTTTTGCTTGCTACTGCATTACTATAAGCTTCAATTTTACTGGTTTTCATGTTTATCTGTGTCTTTTTTCTCTTCTTCTCATTCTTCCTTCCTAATGGTTTATTTTTGAGTTGCTACTTAAGAACATCATTTTTAACTTATATGAACTCTTAAAATTAGGAGAAAATAATAAACAAAAATTTCTGAGGTGTCTCAAAACCTGGCTGGCCTACTTTATTGTTCTCTCCTAAATATCTATTTGTCTCAAAGTTGGAGGTGATTTTTTACTTCTAATGTTGCTTGATTATTTCCATATAAATTGACTACTTTGTTAAAAGTGCTGCATAAGTCACTTATAATTTCTGTAATTTTAGATTGGTCTCCCAAAGTCAGCACATGTGCATTTTATTTTATAAAGCTTTTAAAAAACCTTGGTTAATTTTTTAATATGTCAGGGATGGTGGTTTTTCTTCCTCTTGGCTAGGATTTAGTTTTCCTATAATGAAAGCAGAGAGGAGAGAGAAGAGAAGCAAAGCAAAAGCAAATTCTTTTGACGACTCATAGTTCTATTTTCTATTCCAGCATTATACAATTAGCTTGAAGCATAGACTGGATTATTTTGGGGCCTTTGCTATATCTCAAATAATAGGTTTTCTCCTGAAAAATGAAGGTTAAAGACTTTAAAGGCTACTTTTGATTGATTTGTTATTGTAAATAAGTACAACCCACCAAGGCTAGTTATGCTATTCACTTATGCCATTGCATCAAGTAATTGACAGTTTGCGTTACTAGACCAATTATTTTCACTTTTATATGTTTACAGAATATTTATTTCTCCAGAGGTCTATAAATATATCCATTTAATGTAATTAAAATTTGATAGATAGAAGCGTTTTCATTTGTTTAAAACTCTGAAAGCTTACAGGCTTAAATCTATATCCTTTTTAACAGAGTTTTGTTAGCAGAATGATTTTTTGGTTCTTTTCTGTATTCCCAGATTTTCCTTGTTCTCTGATATCTTTAAGAAGGCAAATTGATTTTTCAAGTAAACATAATAAGTCAAGATGCCCTTTTCCACTTTATAACTTCAGGAAAGTAGCTTAAACTACACATCTTATTTACACAGAGATAAATATTACAGGCTTGAGGTCTAGAATTAGACTCTGTTTTTGCTCAAATTGCCTTTACTGTCAAGAAGAGAAGGGGCTTTTTGTAGATTAAGACTAGAGTTTTAAAGTACACCTGTAAACCTGGGCTTTAAACTACACTACTAAATCAGAGCACTTGGAGTGTTCAATAAACAGTTTTAACTCCTTCTTTAAACCACTCTTCAGCACCATACAATAAGGAATTTTTGTTAGGTCATTTATAGAAAATAAATGGGAACTGGCATTTTGTAGTGTTTATGAATAAAATTATTGATGTTAAGTGAGTTGTCAATACAAATTTAACTCCCTTCCTTCTCTTTAAATATTAATAACCTGTAGAATTATAAGAAAGTTGGGAATCACAGTTCTGACACAAGGTAGGACTTTGAAGAATGGATTAGAAATTTAAAGATTTTTAAAAGCAGGATATCCTTGTCTTGATTTCTAGCATTGTATTTAATACTCTTTCTTCTACTGGTTTAGGAATGTGGCCCCTAACCTTTTAGTGATTTGGGGTAGGACTCTGGATTAGAATACAGATGTTCAAAACTTTTTTAAAAAAAGATTTTATTTATTTATTTGACAGAAAGAGATCACAAGTAGGCAGAGAGATAGAGAGAGAGAGAGGAAGGGAAGCAGGCTCCCTGCTGAGCAGAGAGCCCCATGTTGGGCTGGATCCCAGGACTCTGGGATCATGACCTGAGCCAAAGGCAAAGGCTTTAACCCACTGAGCCACCCAGGTGCCCCCAAAACATTGATTTTTTACCACGTAGGAGAAACTGGAAAGAATGTGAAGTAATGTGGCGTACAGGATGTTTTGGTGCTATGATTTAAGATTCAGTATATTTGCATAATAATTTTTTTCTAGAGTTTGTACTGCATATTTTTATTTTTATTAGTGTCTGTACTTCACTTATGTAACGCCTTTTGGTTTCATGCTTGATTTGGGTTTTGACTCTTACATGTGTTGATGTTACCTTAAATGCAAATAAAGATCACTTGGCGTGAAGCCTTGTTATAATCTCTCTCTCTCTCTCTCTCTCATAGCTTTTATCTAGTTGACATTTTTTTCTTTGGCTAAGTCTCACCATTCATTCTGCCTGCCTCATATCTCCCATCAGTATCCTAGTGCACTTTGGCAGTGTAGTTGGAGTACAGCAATTCTCTTTTAGTTGGTTCCCTACTTCTGGTTAGCCTTTCTAAATATTGCTTTCCATTTGTTACTACCCCCAACCAGTGTTGGCTCCAAGTTGAGATCCAAACTCCTATTCCTATCCTTCACACCCACCTGATGTAATAAACTTTTATCTTCTACTACTCTTAAGTACAGTTTCTCACTATACTCAGCTTTCCAGTAAGCCATGTTCATTTCAGTCTTTATTTTTTTCTCTGATGCTTTTCCCTGTTACTTGTCATGCCTTTTTTCATCTTCTTTACCTATACTATTCCTTTCCTTTATTTAAAGGCCTTGATAATTAATTATAAATTAAATCTATACTTAAAGTCCTTAATGAGTATTATTCTTTTTATTAGATTATGTCTTTTTCCAAGCACATTGTCCAGTCATTGAAACCAAGGTCCTACTTTTTGATTTTTGTTTTTAATTCTCAAAAGACTTAGCACATATTTAGATATATTAGCAAGCTTTCTTTAAATGGGGAACTTAGGGGCACCTGGGTGGCTCAGTTGGTTAAGCTTCTGCCTTTGATTCAGGTCATGATCTCGGGGTCCTGGGAAGGTCGTGATCTTGGGGTCCTGGGATCGAGTCTCACATCAAGCTCTCAGTAGGGAGTCTGCTTCTCCTTCTCCCTCTGTGCTCTACCCCTGCTTGTGTGCTCTCTCTCTGTAATGAATAAATAAAATCTTAAAAAAAAATAAGAAAGGTTTTTAAAAAAGACTTGTGCAAACAATGCACGATCATAAAAAACTTTAAAGTGAGATGGAAATGTTAAAGAAATTTTTGAATTGCTCAATAGCTCACTATGCAGGAATTATTTTGTTAACATTTGGTCAGTGTTACTGAGAAACAATTTTATATAAATGTGATCATTAGTGTGATCATTGGTATGCTATTTTAAATAGAATTAAATGTTCTATTTCAAATAGAATACTACGGGGCCGTCTGTATGGCTCAGTTGGTTAAGCAGCTGCCTTCAGCCCAGGTCATGATCCAAGGGTCCTGGAATCAAGCCCCAAGTCGGGCTCCTTGCTTAGTGGGGAGTCTGCTTCTCCTTTGCCTCCTCCTTGCTTGGGCTCTTGCTCCCTCTCTCAAATAAATTTTAAAAAATTAAAAAAAAATAGAATACTACATTTTATTTTATTGGGTTTGAAAGAAAGACAGGGTTTGAAAGAAAGAAAAAGGGCCAAAGTAATACAGAAGAAATGACTGAACTTCAGGTAAATCTTCACAAGAATATGTTCTCTTACATGATCCCAGTAGAGTTAAGAAAGAGGATCATGAGAACACTAAAAGATTGGAGAAACTTTTTAAATTACATGTTTCATCTTTATCCATCTTTATCCCATATTGATCCCATATTGGGAAAGAGAGGAAATTAACACACTTAAGTTTTTAACCTCCTTTTCCTTGTCTCTGAATTTTTGTGTTATTCTTAACTAGTTTATAATACATATGTTCTATTTTGTTAACTTAATTCTTGTAATTGTTCAATCTTACATGTTAGAGGATATTAGTGCAGAGTCTGTTTGCTGTTAATCTCTATTCCCGTGAAACTCTACCCTGAAAAACAGGCTGGTTGGATATAAAATTCTTGAGTCCCAGTCTCTTTCCTTAGAACTCTAAAGATGTTGCTCTTCATCTTTGGTATAGAGCTGCCCTGGAGAATCCTGAAGCCTTATATGTGACTTGATGTTACAGATTTTGTTCTTAACACGTGTGGTGCAGATGATCCCTATCCCTTGCTTTGCTGGCATGTGGTTGGGTAGTGTTCTTTTCAGTGTTTATACCGGGTTACTTGGAATGTGAAACTTTGAAAGGGGCTGTGATTTCTAAGTGGGCCATTTTCTTGAATGATAGATCTTACTTTGTCACCCCTTAGTCTCTTTTGTCAAATTCTCTTTCCCATCAAACATCAAGTGTTGGAGTGCTCTCTTCACATGACATCATCCAGACCCATAATTTTAAACATATCTGATAACTCCTAATTTTTTATCTGCAGTCATGACCTTTCATCCTACATATGGTCCATCTCTAAAATATATTTCTTGTCCAAATGTTTCTCGTTTTCTCTATTTTATTTCAAGTTATCATTCATTTGGTCATCTCTCCTATGTATTACAACTGCTACCTCCTAACTGAGTCTTTCTGCCATCATTCTTGTTCCCTCCCTTAAAGTCTCTTTTCTTTCAAGTAGCCAAAATGGGCTCTTAACAGAAATCATATCTTATTACCCTACCTCCTCTTTACTTAGTTAAAACTCTCCAATTAGTGTCTTCCCATCACAGCTAGAATAAAATCCAAACTCCCATGACTTACAAATGTATGTGAACTGCTTTACTTCTCCAGCTTAACCTCTGTTTATGATCCTCTGTTGTGGTTCACCCACACTGACCTTATTTGTATTTCTGAAACACTTGAAGCTTGTTCCATTTTAGGGATTTTTAAAATTCCTTCTTAGAGCTTTTTTCCTGCAAATCTTCATATTACTGCCTCCTTCTGGCCTTTCTGGTCTACGCTCCAGTGTCATCTTAGAGAGGCCTCCCTTACTATTGTAGTTAAAAGTATTGCACAGCAGCATGTCCACTCCCCTATTGCAGGTACATGCTGTGTCCCATTAGCTTATCTTATACGGAATAATAACAAAGAAGTTTTAAACATGAGATAAAGTCCTGTCACCAAAATGACCATAGTTAATATTTTCAAAAATTTCTTGCTTTCATAAAAAAAAGTGTGATCTCACATATTTTTACTAAATTAAACAGGAAACTTTGAAAGTAATATAAGTGGAAAATTAGTATCACTTGCTAAAATTTAAGATAAAAATAAATACAATGAAAACTGTGTATCCATTAAATTTTTTAGCCTTTCAAAGCTCTGAGACTGAGGTCTGCTCTGTTGATAAAAGATGATTTTATAAATGTTAGATAGTAAAGACCAACAGCTTCAAACTGAGATTTTGTCTTTGACATATTGAGAAGGACTGAAGAGAATTGAGATGGAAATAACTTTGTTGCGAAACAGTCAGTATGATATAGAATAGTCTTTAAGAGGAGTAAAGTTCTCTTCTTTATCAGTACAGTGTTTCCCCCTAAGAGGATCATTGTTTTAATTAAAGTGAATTTGAAATAAATAATTTTGGCCATGGACTAGGGTAAAAATGTTCTGGTGAACTAAGAGGAATCTCTGTAAATTCACAAAACTTATTTTAACCTATTCCAAGATTAATTGAATGACGTGAAATATTACTCAAAGCTAATGTTTGAGTATGTTACTATGAAATTTCTTCTAAATTACTAACTACTGCATCATTTGAAAAAATACTATATGCCTCAATTAATGAAAGAGTTTATGTGTGGGGCTTTCTTTCTTTTTCTTTCTTTCGTGAAGATTTTACTTATTTATTTGACAGAGAGACACAGCAGGAGAGGGAAGACAAGCAGGGGAGTGGGAGAGGGAGAAGCAGGCTTCCTGCTGAGCAGGGAGCTTGGTGGGGATGTGGGGCAGGGCTCTGTGCACTCCCAGGACCCTGGGATCATGAACTGAGCAAGGCAGCCACTTACGGACTGAGCCACCCAAGCGCCCTTGTGTGGGGCTTTCTGCTAAGCACTTTACATATGTTATCTGATTTAATCATACCCATTCTCTAAGAGGTAGAAATGTGTTCGTTTTAAAGATGTGAAAATAAGATCCTTAGATGTTCACTTATTTGTCTAAGATTTTATAACTAGTAAGCCTGTCTGACTTTAGAACCCTTACTTTTAACCACTAAATCTTGTACTAAAATAGGTAAAATGTGGAAGAATGCTCTAATGTAAGTATACAGTGAAGTCTGTTGACCTAGGAGTGTATCTTTGGGAAGTAATCTCTAACTTCTTAGAAACTTCCTAAGAAATGGGAAGTTGCCCATAGGGCTACTAAATTTCTGTAGTTTATATTTTATAGCTGTATTACGCCTCATTTCATCACAAGGCTATTCAGTTTTAAAGGGTAATTTGAGTGTTCCCTTCACTTATTTTTATCTTAGTTTTTGGCAATATTTATTATCAAAAAAATTTAAATTCTTCTCATAGTATGTTACCACCTTACATGCAAATGAATATACTACTACTACTGTTAATAATAACAACAACAATAACTTTCAGGCATAGGAACAACAATGCAATCCAGAGTGTATAAGGTCTGTGTTTTGAGTTTTTTCTTACAATAGGGGAATGGATTAGTGACAATACAGTCATAACTTCTTTCCTAGCCAAATCCTTAACAGACTCCAAGCAAAGTGCAACCTAGAGGATAATTTAAAGGTTATAGGATAGACAAGTGGTATTTACCTTTATTCTCCTTTTCTGTTTGGATTAATTCAGATGATCAGAAAGCTTTATTTTCTTTGCTTCCAGAAGAATTGCAGTTGCTAAGTTTCTCTCTGTTATCTACTTGGTTAAAATTGAGGGTTGCAGTTAAGAAATTGTCATTTAAAACCTGCTGATAGATTTACTGTTGTTGAGAACATCACTATAGTTAACTCATTAGTTCTTACATAAAGATGACTATATAGGATATTTTTCATTTGGAGTGTCATAAAAAGTGTAGTTATTTTTATAACTGAACTGACCATAATACTGTCTTTGTTGCCCTGGCATGAAGCTTTCATTTTTATTTTCCTATTTTATTGTGTCGTTTATGTAAGATGCCTCAAAACATGATAAATATTATTATGGTTCCAGGAAGACTTTTTTCATACTTTCCAAATGTTCAAAAAAAGTACCTAAATCACTGTGTATTTACTAGTAAGTGTAATTTACTAGTGTATTTACTAGTAAGTGTATTTACTAGTGTATTTACTAGTAAGTGTAATTACTAGTAAGATATAACATACATCCTCATTTCTTGCTAATTTTGTTCATATAATTTGTATGGCACTATTTAATATACCATCAGTTTAATGCCAAGAATACTTTTAAGTACTTATATTGTAATTGCAACAATATAATTACGTTTAAAAATTTATATTACTGAATAGTTGTACATTGAGATACAAACAGCTTAATTATTTTTAATTCTAGAAAATTATTTTTTAAAATTCCTTGTAACTTGTAATGAGAATATCTTGGTCTTTGGTATGGAAGAATGAGCTATGGTCACTGTTTTTCTCTTGTTAAGCTCAAACTGTCTCTCATGATTCCTGTGATATCTTTATCTAAAATAATCAATGCTTTATGTTTGAAAACATCTCATTTTGGGTATATAATCTAGTTGGTAATTTAAATTAAATTAATTTGTTTATAAATGTGTTTTTTATTTTGTGGATATGTCACTGCTTTCTATTTATAATATTTCTCAGTATTTGTTCATTTTTGTGATACTGTTCTTTATCTGGTAATTTGAGTAAATCCCAGTTGAATTATGTTGCCACATTATGTCTTCAAAAGGGCATAAAGTCAGTACACATGCTTCAGTAATATCTGGTTGTTTTACCCTTATGTTTCCAGTTGGCAATTTGAAATTATGGCTTCAACTGCACTTTAAATATGTGATAATAGCATGTGTTTCTAATAAGGGCCAGCACCGTTTTGTTCAGATCGTGTGAATGGTTGTCACTCATATATGACAAATGCACCTTCATCTGCTTCTTTGATAGCCCCCTAAAAACCATACCCTCAAATCAGGCCGATGAAATTAGCTGCTGTGTAAATTGTGTGTCTGAGTGGTTCATTATCTAATCACCGTCAGAACCACAGTGATAAAGTAGATTGAAGCAGGGAAGAGGTCTGCCAGATGATTTCACCCACCCCCCCACCCCAAATCCGGTTTCCCTTGGAAACCCTAATAGTGCGGTTTAGAACTTCAGGCTCTCCTGCCTGGAATTCAATATCTTTTAATGTACCAAACCTGAACATAGCAGTAGTTCTGGAGCATAATTTTCTATCTGTAAAGATCATAATTTTATTTATTTCAATCAGTTTTTGAAATGTTGAGGCTCTTGAATTACTGTTTGGTTGCTAATGCCCTAAATATTACGAAATAGGACAAAAAATATATATACCATGTGCTATGGTATATATAAATTGTTATCTGGTATGAATAAATTGTTAACCTTCTAGGAAGCTTTAATGCCTTCTGTATTGTTTATTGGACTGCTTCTCTTTAATTCATTTTAGGTGCTTTTGAAGATGATGATATCACACATGTTGAAGGAAGTGTAGATCCTATTCGAGATATAGAAATAATACACGAAGAACTTCAGCTTAAAGATGAGGAAATGATTGGGCCCATTATAGATAAACTAGAAAAAGTGGCTGTGAGAGGAGGAGATAAGAAATTAAAACCTGAATATGTAAGTAAAAATTTGTAGCTTTTTTGATACTTGAATTCATTTTTTAAAAATAATGCATCTAATAAAATAAAATACCTATTATTGTTATAGAATTTTAGAGTCCAAGGATATTTTCTGTTAAAAAAATCATGGAGAAACTTCATTTTCTTTCGGCAACAAAGAGTCATTATAACAGACTATTTAAGGTGTTAGCAAGGCATATTTACCAGTATTATTAGGTTTTCATATGGTTTCTATGTATAGTCTCAAGTTTTAATGTTAGAGGAGGGTAGTTTTATGATGAAAAACATGTATTTCGAGCAACAACTGAATATATGGGTTTTGTGGATTTGAAGAAGTGATTTATGAAAGGAATTGGTCTTCCATATAGGTTGACTGAATGAATGTACTATTAGAAAGACAGTTTCAATCTTTATGAAGTAAAAACACATGTCATTGTCTTTAATATTCAAATGTATTTTATCATATTGTAGTGAGTAATTGTTAGTAATATATAATAAATGTTTCAAAATCAGTTTGAGGCTTTTAGTTTAAGTATGATCAAATGGTCTACATTTAAAAAAGCAATGGCCTTAATTATGTATTTTCTTGGGGCACCTGGCTGGCTTGGTGGGTGGAGAGTATGATTCTTGATCTTGGGTTGTGGATTTGAGCCCCCTGTTGGGTGTAGAGATTACTTAAAAAAAAAAATTATATATTGTCTCACTTATTAATATCTTCCCTAAACTGTACTTGCTTTTTATGTTTTCCTGTCATGGGAAGAATTTTCTTTTTAATTTTTCATGTATTTTTTAATAGATGTGTTCATTTTTAATTTTCTTATTTCTAGACACTTTATCTTTTCTCTTTTTTATTTATTTGTACTAAGTTTGGAATACTCAGTTGATTAACAAGTCCAGCACTCTTTTTATTGTTGTTGTTGTTGGAGATTTTATTTACTTATTTGGGAGCTAGAGAGAGCCGGGGGAGAGGGAGGGGGAGAGGGAGAGAATGTAAAGCAGACTCTGAGCTCAGTGCCAAACCCACTGAGGAGCTTGCTCTCACAACCCCAAGATCATGACCTGAGATGAAACCAAGAGTCTGACACCTAACTGACTGAGCCGTCTAGCACCCCAGGAGTTCTATACTCTTAAGAAGGAAATCAATTATAGAATTAGCCTCTAAAACTTGAACACACTCTCAGTAAATTATGTTTGATAGTGCCTGGTCTTGGAACAGGGAGGCCTGTGTTGGGCCACTGATTTCTCTGGTAGTCTGGAACAAGCCCAAGTCATCTTGCTTCTCTCAATATCATGGCTATTACAGTCATTTCCTATTCATGTAGAATAGAGGAAGGAGAGAGATGTGTTTGAGGGGACTGTATAAGATGTAGGGTAGAGAAGGGGATTAAAATATGGGTATGAAAGATATTCCTTTTCAAAAGGAAAAAAGATTGTGAGAAAGATGTTGGGATTGAAAGCAATTCATCTGTTCCAAACAGCATGGTTACTGATTAGAGTAAATTCTTAAGCAGTCATCTCTTAATTTATTGAAACTTACTGACATCCTTATGTCTTTCAGAAGCATACTATCTTAAAAATAAAGTTATTAATGTTGCTTATTACTGAAATGGGAGAAAGGGACGTCAGGTTCTTAAATTCTTGGGTTACTATTTCCTGGCATTTTCCTCTCAAAGAAAACTAGAATGTTGAGTCCTATTTTTAGTTCCTTATAACAATATTTTCTAAACATATTCCTATAATTTCTGTACATGATTTGAAAGCATTGCTTTTGGACTTGTGTTTACAGAAAAATCTGAACACCTTCTCCCCATTCATTTTTTCCTTTCCCCATTCAGCTCTTCTGGTTAAAGGGAAAGTATTATAAGCTGATTTTCTAGTTTCCCAAAATTGTGCTCATTCCCATCGCTTACTTCCCTCATGTTGGATTCTGCTGCTTCAGAATGATTTATAGATCAATGTTTCTTAACGTTTTCTTCATTTTCACTGTCCCCAAGGAAAAAATTAATTAAAATTTAAATTAATTTAATTTCTCACTAATGAGATAAAATTAAATACTAACGAGTAAGGATTTGTTGGGTAGGGTTGAGCTTTGGAGGGCCACAAGCTATTTTAATAACTAAGTATTTTTCACCCACAAGAATCAATCTTTTACCCCTGTATCAGTAGTATCACCCTTACTGAGAAGGTATGCTACAGATTCTTGTAGCAAACCCAGTGCTGGTAAATATAGTAAAATACATGGCTTTAGAACTTTTTTTTTTTTAGTTGTTAACAAAAATAAGATTTGGGTTGAATCAGTGACTCAATTTGAAGAGAATTAAAATCTTTTACAGTACTGAATCCTGTAGTGCAGGGACATCTTATTTTTCTTATTTATTGAGCCATGCACTGTTGGACATGTTTTATATACGTTATCTTATTTAAACCTCACAACATGCAGGTATATATATTATCTCCATGTTAAAACTGAGGAAGCCTAAATTTCAAGAGGTTTTATGAATTGCTTTGGATTTCATAATTAGTAAATTATAGACCAAGTTTTTTCAACCAGATCAGTCTGACTATAGGACCAATAAATCTTTTTTTGTTTGTTTTTAAGGTAAGCTCTAGGCCAACATGGGGCTTGAACTCATGATCCTGAGATTAAGAGTCGATGCCCTATTGACAGCCAGCCAGGCACCCCTGTCTTTTTTTTTTTTCCTTTTTCTTTTTGTAAAATTCCAAAAAAGTGTATGGACCTCATAATGTATTTAAAAAGTAGTGGTAAAATAAAGTCTAGCAAAACCTACTTGCATGTGAAGAAATAGAACATTATTACACCCAAATATATCCCCATTACTTACGAGTCTTAACATTCTTCATCTTCCCACAGCTAACTGCAGTTCTGAAATTTATAATAATAATGTCCTTGCTTTTTATACCAGTGTATGTGCCACCTAAAACAGTATGAATTCATTTTTCCAGATTTAAAACTCTATATAGTGTCATGTTGTATGTATTTAAATGAGCATTTTTCACTGAACATTATTTTGTGTACTCATTCATGTTGCATTTACCTTTAATTAATTTGTTTTCCTTACTGTAAAATATTTTCTTGGAAGAATATATCATAATTAAAAAATCTTTTCTACTGTCACTAAACATTTGAATCTACTCCCCCCCCCCAAATTTTTGATAATTATGAATAATGCAGCTGTGAACACTTTTTTATATCCTGGTGTACATAAGGGTAATTTAAGGCAGGTATCTGGAAATAGGAGTGTATATATACCTTCAACTTTCCTAGATAACACTATTTCTTACTGTATGGGAGTCTGTTCTGTTGTCAACACTTGTTATTGCCAGATTTTTTTTTTTCATTTTTGCAGTTGGATACCTGTGTGATGATATTGGTTATGGTTCTAATTTGCAGTCCTCTATTTAAGAATGGAGACTTTTTAAAATATTTGTTGACTGTTGGATTTCCTCTTTGGTGAAGTGCCAGTTCTAATTTTGCCCATTTTCTATTGGATCAGTGTCTTGTTCTCATTACTTTGTTAAAGTTACATATATATTCTGGATACGACTCATTTTGTTTTAAATGGATTGCGAATGTTTTCTCCCACTCTTTGGCTTTTGTTTTTGCTCTTTTTATGGTATCTTTTGATGAACAGGTCTTAATTTTTAAGTATAGGGCGTTTTGTGTCTTAAGAAATCTTTCCTACCTTAAGGTCATCAAGATGATCTTTTATGGTCTAAAAGCTGTATTATTTTACCATTCACATTTAGGTCATTAACCTACCTGGAATTTATTTTTTGTAAGTAGTGTAAGGCAGGCATTGACTTGATCATTTTACCCCACATGGAAAATCTGTTATTCTAGCACCATATTTTTAAAAGACTGTCTTTCCCTACTCCTATTAAAGTGCCTCCTCTGTTGTATATCAAAGAGCTGTGGTATCATAGCTCTTTCCTGAGGTTTGGCAGATGACCCCAGGTAATAGTGGCCAAAAGCAGCAGTAGGATGTCAACACTGTTGAGTGTTGGTGAAGGTGAGAAGGGGAAGATAGAATGAGGGGTTGATACACAGAGTCTGGCTTTATATGTGTTCACCAAATCATTTCTATAATTTCCTTATCCTCTGCTGTCCCTTTCTTTAGTCTAGGTCAGGGACAGTTAGTCCTTAGACTAGCAAGATCACCATTACCTGGGGGGCTTGTTAGAAATGGAAATTACAGATCTTCTAAATCAGAATCTCTGAGGATATGTTTTAATATGCTCTCCTATTGGTTCTTAGTCATGCTAAAGTTTGAGGTTCATTGCTGTACAGTGGGCAGCACCTCCAACCCTCTTCTTGGTGTGGTGCTGCCTCATTATCTTATTAGGTCTTTGGTATTATAAGTTATTTCCTCCATTTAGACCTGTTTTATAGTTGTCATTAGAGAAATTAACTCTGAATCACTTAGTTCATTATTATTGAAAATGGAAGTCTTGGCAAAGATACAACTGTAGTGGTCTGAAGGGGCACCTGTACCCCCAATGTTCATAACAGCAATGTCTACAATAGCCAAACTATGGAAAGAGCCCAGATGTCCATCGACAGATGAATGGACAAAGAAAGTGTGGTATATAGATATACAATGGAATATTACTCAGCCATCAAAAGAATGAAATCTTGCCATTTGCAATGATGTGGGCGGAACTAGAGGGTATTATGCTAAGTGAAATAGGTCAGAGAAAGACAATTACCATATGATTTCACTTGTTTGTGGAATTTAAGAAACAAAATAGGAAAAGCATAGAGGAAGGGAAGGAAAAACAAAACAACATGAAATCAGAGAGGGAAAAGAACCATAAAAGACTTAACCACAGGAAACAAACTGAGGGTTGCTGGAGGGGAAGAGAGGGGTTAGAGGATGGAGTAATTGGGTGATGGGCATTAAGGAGGGCACGTGATCTAATGAGCTCTGGTGTTATATACACCAGTGATGGATCACTGAACTCTACCTTTGAAACTAAGAACATAGTATCTGTTAATTAATTGAACTAAAAATATTTAAAATGCAAAAGAAAAGAAAATGGGGGTCTCAGGGCACCTGGGTGGCTCAGTCAGTTAAGGATCTGACTCTTGATTTCAGCTCAGGTCCTGATCTCAGGGTTGTGAGGTAGAACCTGCTTAAGGTTCTTTCTCTCCCTCTGCTTCTGCCCCTCCCCACCATCTAAATAAATAAATATTTAAAAAGAAATGTAAAAAAATAGAAAAGAAAATGGAGGTCTCCTAGATACAATTTTGCCCTGATAACAGTTGATGACAGCTGGTGAAGATAGAAACCAGTTTAACTAGGGAATGATGTTTGAGGGTAGATTAATTTTGTAAGTAGTTAATTTGTACATTATATATATGTATTTTTTTTTTGTAACTACTTTTGCCTTAAAAATAGAGTCACAACCATATTTGTAGTAAAACATTATGGAAACCCCCTTAGTCATATTAATAGTAAACATCTGGAAAGTTCAAAAGTTTTAAGAACTAACTATTTAGAAAGGGAAGTGGGTGATTAGGATGACTACCTTGAATCTTTACACTTTATACCTCTCTGTTCTTTGATTTTTTTTTTTAATAACTGTGTTAATTTTTTTTTTTTTTAATTTAGAAAAAGGGTCTAAGGAAATTATTTCCTTTTGGGAAGAAATTATTTCTTCCCCAAAGAGTTCAATGTGTATACATTGTCCTTAGCTTTTTCTGATCTGTATTCATCAAGTTGTAATTTTAGCTTTGTACTGGAGAAAGAATTTTGAAGTTTGTGTCTGAACTTGGAAAAGGAATATGATGCAAGATGTGAAGCTGGAAGAGATACATATATGAGAAGTTGCAGGCTTTAGGATCCATTCCATCTTCACTCACCTGAAAAATTATGTGGAAAATGTAATTTATAAACAAATGTTAAGAAGAAACTCTTTATGAGTTTTCCCACGACTGTTCCATTTGGAGTTGCAAAGCCATTTTGAGTCAAATATGACACTCTGCCTTTTCATGTAAACTTAATTTAGTCTTAGATTGGGTTTCCTTAGAAATAGACACTGAGGCAAGGACTGGAGTGCAGATGGTTTGTTTCTTTGGGAGCTGTTTTAGGAGGCTCACTTCAGGGAAAGAGGAATTAAGAGCAGGAAAAGAAGGAAAACAAGTTTAATTTTGTTACATATTGTTCAATATGTAAACAAGCAGGTGCTTGTCCTGCTTGGGGTCCTGTTAGGGACCTCTGAAAAACAGTGTAGAAAGTGTCTTATAGTTTTTCTTTGGAATGATGAGGAGCCTGGGGTGATTATCAACTGATTTCCCTCAGTCACTGGTTATGGGCTGCTCCTAGGATTGTTAACTCCCTGGCACCTAATGTCCGTGTGGTCTCAGTATGGCTCTTAGGCAGAGTTTTGGATCCTTACAGCAAGAAGCCATTAGCATGTCCTGAACTTGTGAGGGGAGAAGGGATATGGACAGCCAACAGTCTCTGTGTACATTCCTTCACCCAATGTGCTTTGAATTTTTTGTTCTAATCATTGTATGTATTTTTGGTTATTTGAGGGGATCACAAGTTTAATTTTGTGATGCTTTATATTTTTCCTTGGTTCTGATTTATCTAGTTTTCCCAAGACCTATGTGATTATATTAACTATTTCTTGTAGGGTTTTAAAGATTTTATTTATTTATTTGACAGAGATCACAAGGAGGCAGAAAGGTAGGCAGAGAGAGAATGGGGGGGGGGGGGGGGGGGAAGCAGGCTGCCTGCTGAGCAGAGAGCCCCATGTGGGGCTAGATCCCAGGACCCTGGGATCACAACCTGAGCCGAAGGCAGAGAGGCTTTACCCACTGAGCCTCCCAGGCGCCCCTCTTGTAGGGGAGTTCTAAAAAAAAAAAAAAAAAAAAAAAAAAAAAGTTTCCTTACATTCTCTAACAAATGGTCTAAAAGTATAAAATGGTTGGTAAGCCTTTAATTATACATAGATCCTAGGCTGTAAAAGAGGTAACTACCTGAAAGTTATTTTAAAAATTAGGTAAATCATTTTGTTTACTAGATACCTGAATATTCCTTAATATTCATTCAAATGTGTCTACTTTTTTATAATCTTTCAAAAAATTCAGCATTTCAAGGCACTCTTCTTATGAAATTTCCATTTTCTAGATTGGAATGTCATTTGTATTTTTATGTAAATAAGCAGGAAGAATTTAGAACCTTTAATGCCAAAACAGAATCTCTCCTAAGTGTAAGATGGAAATAGTCTGACTTAAAGTCACTTTTTATAGTGGGTCTTGCTGTCTGGGGTAAAACTGAGGCACTAAAGAATGCAGGTGTGTGATAAACATTTCCTATTGGTACTAGTTTCCTAACTAGCCAAGTGAATTAGTTTCCTAGGGCTGCTGTAACAAATCCTACAAACCGAAACAATAGAAGCAATACAAACAATAGAAATGTGTTCTTTCAAAGTCAAGAGACTAGAAGCTCTACAACATGAAGATGTTGGCAGGGCTATACACCCTTTGAACCCTCCTGAGAAGAATCCTTTCTTGGCTTTTCAGCTTCTGATTAGCCCTAGGCATTCCTTGGTCTGTAGCTGTATAGCTCCAGTCTCTGCCTCTGTCTTCAGTCATAATTGGGCTGAGGGCCCACCCTACTCCAGTTTGGCTTCATGTTAACTAATTCTCAGTTAATGTCACACTCTGAGTACCAGAGCTTAGGACTTCGAATTATCTTTTTGGAGGACATTTTATCATATAGCATTAACCGTAGGGCATTAAGATCAAGGTTGGGTTTTTTTTTTAAGGTTTTATTTATTTCTTGATTTGAGAGAGTGTGCATAGGTGTGCATGCACGCGCGTGCATACACACAGGAGGAGGGTCAGAGGTAAACTCAGGCAGACTCCCCTGATGCAGGGCTCTGGCCTCATGACCCTAAGATCATGACTGAGCCAAAATCATGAGCTGGATGTTCAACCTACTGAGTCACCAGACACAGCCAAAGTTGATTTTTAAATCTATCCTAAGTGTGTATA
This sequence comes from Mustela nigripes, assembly GCF_022355385.1. Classification (NCBI taxonomy): domain Eukaryota; kingdom Metazoa; phylum Chordata; class Mammalia; order Carnivora; family Mustelidae; genus Mustela; species Mustela nigripes. The sequence goes on along the minus strand of NC_081559.1, from coordinate 69,118,029 downwards.
CATTTCACTTGGAAAGACAAGATTTGAAAAATGTAAATAGAAGCCTTTAAGGAATGATTTATTTTGTATTGATCAATTATTTGGAAATTATCACACTTTAAAAATATCCATAGAACTAACAGTTAGTTAATTAGACAACGAAAGAAGGCAAGCAGAAATGGTAATTGAGTCTTTTTTTTCCTCTCAGTGTCTCTGAGTTAAATAATTAATGTCCTCCAAAAGATATAGCTGTTAGCCGATATCTTCTCATTATTCTTATGGCAGTTCTTAAAGTTGATTTTTATATAACTTTAAAAAATCATTAAAAATATATTTTTCAGTAAAATCAAAAGATTCAAAAGGGAATACTGTAAAACATTATGCTCTCACTTCTGTCTTCTCAGTTATACTCTTTTCCTCTTTAGAGTTTATGTATCCTTTGAGAACTATTCTTAAATGACTTAAAAGATTATTTTCTGAAAGAAAAAGATACGACAAGTACATGGTGAAGCTGAGCTACATTTATTTATCTTTCTCCCCATTGTCTCTGTTTTCATAGTCTCTACCTCAGTTAATGGAATTGAATTGTTTGAACTGAAAACCAATATCTGACTCTTCTTTCTCCTGTTATTTACCATCCTGTTGATTTTATCTCTTGAATATTCCCTATATCTCTTCCTTCTTATTTTCATGACTTTTTCAGTTTAGGCTTCATTATGCTTCATTTATTTTTGCAGTGTAACTGACTTCGTTGCCCTTCTTGCCCTTGTTTTCCACAAATAGAAAGTGCAGATCTAACTATGTTATTCCCTTGATTAAAAGATCTCACCATCTTCCTGTAAAGATACTGCCAGCATAAAGTTCATGGCTCCCAGATTTCTTTGTGATTCAGCCTTGCTTGACTTACACTTTCTCAACTTGCCTGACAATGAACTAGTAAACATTTTGATTTCACATGAGCTCATTTACTACCTCTCCTCTTTTGCTGCCCCTCCATTCTTGTTTCTTAGTCGTCTTTTCAGACACAGCCTACAGCAGAAGTTTCCTATACTTGAAAAAATGTTTTGATTATGATGAACTGTATATAACATAAAATTTACCACTTTTAACTGTTTTAAGTGTACAATTTAGTAGCAGTAAGTACATTCCCAATACTATATACAACTATCACCACTGTCCATTGTCAGAATTTTTTCACTATCCCAAACTGAAACCCCTCCTCCCCCTCCCAGCCCCTGGCAACATCTCTTCCACTTTCTTTCTCTATGAATTTGACTATTCTAGGTACCTCGTATAAGTGGAATCATAATTTTTGTCCTTCTGTGTCTGGCTTATTTCATTTAGCATAGTGTTTTCAAGGTTCATCCATTTTGTGGCATGGATCAGAATTTCATTCCTTTTTAAGATTGAAAAATATTATATTTATGTACCACATTCTGTGGACATTCAGATTGTTTCTACATTTTTGGCTATTGTGAATAATACTGTTACGAATATTATTGTACAAGTACATTGTAGTTACAACATTTTTGAAGAGATCTCCATTGAGCATAGTCCAGAAGGAAATACTAAATGATAGTAGTGGATTAGAGAGAGAGAGAGTTATGAGTGCTTGCTCCTTAGATAATTTTCTCTTTTACTTTTATTGCTTTTATAAAATAAATTTATGGAAATATACCCCAAAGTTAAAAAATATTAAATATAGCAACCCATTTGGAAATAAATGCATCAATCAGGAATGTGATTAGAAATTATTGTAGTTCATTATCGGAATCTGCATACTACACATACCCCAAAACTAAGAAAGAGATTTTAAAGTTTTCAAAATTAGAATGACAAGTTGCTTAATTTAATATGGCAATACCAATGTGAGAGTCAAACTATGCTAGGTAGGACTACTTTATGGGTTTCAGAGAAATGATTATCACAGTAAATATTCTAAGCACAAATGAGTCATTTTTGGCAATGATGCTCTTAGACAGCAGTGGGAAGGATTGAGGTAAAGTATCTCCTTTTTCTTGAACTGGGATGAGAATATAAATGTAATTGAAAAGGATTAATTTAATGGTTATCTTAACACTTTGTAAGGTATTTTAGCTTCTCAGTTTATAGTCACTATTTTAAGCAAATCATTGTTTTTCTTTTAAGGTTTTGGGGAAATTTTTTTGACTTACTTGGTAATATGTGAACATAGAGGTAAAATCTGCCAAAGACGAAAATCTTCTCAGTGATTTAGTCTCAGAAGTTTTATTGTATTTTTTAATGTTTAGTCATAAGGACCATGGATTCAACTTCAGCTATTTCAAGAAATGGGTTTTGGGGACTCCTGGGTGACTCAGTGGGTTGAGCCTCTGCCTTTGGCTCAGGTGGTGATCTCAGGGTCCTGGGATCCTAGCTCACACATCCCGCACATAGTGTCCTCTGTTCAGCAGGAAGCCTGCTTCCCTCTCCCCCTCTGCCTGCCTCTCTGCCTACTTGTAATCTCTCTCTCTTTGTCAAATAAGTAAATAAAATCTTAAAAAAAAAAAAGAGGTGGGTTTTTATTTTTAAAATACAAGGCAATAAGGGAAATAGAGATCCAAAAATGTTTGAGATTGGGAAGTGTGTTATAGGCAGTCCTTTTGTAGTAGAATTGTAAATCAGCCCAGGGAAGCACCCAGGAATGCAGAAGTCTGCACCTTCTCTGTGTGGTGCCCTGTCATTCATGTAACTCAGATGGTCTTCATTTCTGTTTCACAAGAATTCTACTTTTTTTTGGCTGCCACTAGAGTTTATCTGCTGTTTTATACGTTGTTTTTATTCCTTATTTCTGCTTCTTCATAATTTCTCCTTAATTCTAATTAACCTATTTATCACTTCATGTAATTTACTCTGTTTTATGTTTGTTCAGTGTATCTTTATAGCTTAAGTCTCTGGATGTCTTATCTTAGTATTTCCTGATCCAGATTACCAAGAAAAAACCATCTGATTGCCTCAGTTTATTCCCGTTTTGGCAGAGTTTTTTTCACCTAAGATCATTTCATAGGTTAAGTACTCACCAGTTCTGGCCAGGAGACTGTTTCGGGGTAGCACTATTTGCTCAGCAGACCCTGTGGACTGTACCACATCCTTGAGGAGAGAACGAAGATGAGAGTAAAGCCATAGTGTGTTTGGTATACTGTGTCAAAATAGTAAGACTTGGCACATTATTGGTCCTCAGTATTCTTTGTTATTATCTGAGGACAGCAGTTAGGAAATGAGAAACTGTTTTAAGACTTGCAGGGTAACACGAAATGAAGACGAAAGAATGTATTGTGTTTGGGGCAAGGGTCTGGAGGATTAGACTCATTAAGGCCCTACTACTTTAGAATCATCAATTTTATATATACCCTGAAGGGAACAAACTCCTAAACGAACTGATGCTCTGGTACATATGCTTTAGGCATACTTTCCTGGCTCTTCCCACCTGTCCACTTTCTCCTTGCCTATAGTCAAGAAGACACAGATGGAGAAAACTTAAAATAGGACATGTTGGTATCCCCATAAACTCATTGATACTGGCCTCAATGGTCCCTCAGCTGTATCAGTTTCTTACTTGCCCTCCTGCCCTCTGCTGCAACTGCTTCCCTGTTCTCAACCTCTTATTATAACCACTCCCTATTTCATCCACACTACCTTCAGCACATGATTTTGTCTTCTACTTCAGAGATCAAAATAAAAGATATCAGACAGGAATTCACTCAGTTTTCACTCCTCTTATTTGTAATTAGTTACTCCAATTCTTTGGATCCTATCATGTCCTACCTTTTCAGAAACCTACACTATTAGTCATCCTTTCTTTTTTTTTTTTTCCCATTCATTGCCTTTAAATTTATTGAGATAAGCTCACTTCTCATAAAGTTTACCCTTAATATTCAGAGGTCTTACTGTCTTCACAAAGTTGTGTTTCGATCACCAATAATCCCTTCTTTCTTGTATATACAACTTGTCCCTTTCAAGCAAGATTGTTTCCATTAACTATTTAAAGATGTCTTTTTAATCCTAGGGCAGGGGAAATTTCTTCCCTAATACCACATGCCTTATCCTTCATTTACCATATTTTCACCACCCTCTTTGCTAAAAACCTTTTGAAAGAATTATTTTTTATACCTCGTAATAACTCGGGCTTATCTATCTGGTTTACCTGCCCATCACACTTAAACAGGTTTCCCCAGGGTCACCAGTGACTTTTGCATTTTTAAATCTAGTGGACACTTTCACTCATTGTGATTTTTCAGTAGCCTTCCTCCTCTAGCAACTTCTTTTTCTTTTGCAGGCTCATCCTCTTTATCTTTGTTATTAAATATTGGCATTACTTAAAATTGAATCCAAGGCTCTCCCCTCTCAGCTTTCTTTCTTTGTGGCATCATCCATATCCATTGCTACAATTACTGTTTGAAAACAAATAACTTCCAGATTTATATCTCTATCCCTTTTCTGCCCTTGGAGCTCCAGACTAATGTATTTCATTCCTGACTTTGATATCTTATGGGGTTCTCAAAGATATCTCAGAGTTAGCCCATCTAATATCAAATTCAAGGATCCCCTCCTTAACACCTGATTCTTTTCCACAGGTTTTTATTTCAGTGAAATGTACCACTATCTATTAGATTATGCAAACCAGAAACCTAGCCATCTTTGACAGTCTCTTCCCATCATTTCACATATTGAGTCTGTCACTGAATTCTGACAATATGTAAGTATAGGGATATGATAATATGCCTATATTTTCTTATATGTGGAGACAGAGAAAGGATAAAACAAAATTGGCAAAATGGTACATTAATGGATCTGGATGTACAGACATTTCTCAATTATTCTTGTAGCTTTCCTTAAGTTTAAAATTATTTCAAAATAAACAATAAAATGTTTTATGATTTTAATGTATAGAGATACAGTAAAAATATATGACAATAATAGTACAATCAGTGGGAGAAGGCAATAATAGAGTGAAAGAGTAGAGTAGTATACTCCAGTTAAAAGACAAAGAGTTTGGTTGCCATATGACCCAGCAGTTATTCATGAATTGATATTTCCCAAAAACTTTAAAACAGGTACTCAAACAAATACATGTACATGCATATTCCTGCTTTCTACTTAGATTTTGGTTTCCTTGTAAATTTTTCTTAGTTTGTCAACTCTTAACATTTCATCCATTTTTTTCTGACATTAATCTTCTCTCTTTATGGCTTTATGCACCTGTTTCATAGGTGCTGTATCTTTTTGCATTCTGCCAAGTATGCCAGATAATTCATTAAGAGGGTATGGGTGCACACACACATGCATGATCATTTTCTTCTTCCTTTCATTCCTTATTGAGTAGCCTTTTTATTAAAATCAAATTTGTGGACTCCACACCCCATCCCTACCACCTTCCTTGAACATGGTAAAATCCATTCAAACTGATTTACGGGGATCATGTAGGATTGTTGCCTTCTTCTTTATAGTGATGTTAAAATCCTCTTGAAATCTATACCTTGAGAAGGAATTGGGTGTCCATTCTGGTTGTTAGTTTATGGTTGACAGATCAAGAGCTTTGCTGTGTTAACTTCTCACTGTTTACTTTGGTGAATTATATAACTAAAACCCACAACTACCAACATGCATTCTATCCAGGTTATTGGTAGAATTAACCTATTATTTCAATTCTTGGATGACATCTTCCTTACGTGTGCATGCATGCAAGTGTGTGCACACGTGCGTGCGTGCACACACACACACACACACAGCCATGCAGAACATTGCTGCCAGTTGTCTTAGTTGAGTACTTTGTTGATTCATTTCTGGGAGTTTTAGTCACTGAAGTGTGTAAAAAGATGGAAGTCAAGGATCAGTACTCCTGCCACCATAAACAGCATTCATTCAGTAGAGCACCAAACGTTTAATATTCTGATTCAGGCAGATCTTAATATCAAGTTAGAATATACAAAGGAGGTCTGTTTCATGAGAGAAAACAAATGTCCTTGGTAAAAGGACATTTCCTTGAGATATTTAAAGTGGATGCTCTTGCTTGGAGCAAGAAGAAGCTATATTACTGGACTCCTAGCCAGACTATTTTGAGCTGAAGCCCTGACCCCCATTTTGGTCCAAGTGCATTGTTGACTGTATTAGTTAGAGCCACCTAACCAGCACAGATCAGCTCATCTGGGTGTCAGCATCAGGTTTGGGATAGTGGATTTGGCTAGAGGGAAGTATCAGACTTGAAGCTATAATTATTACAGAATAAGAGTGAGTCACTTTGATAAATTGCCAGGTCTTTTCTATTTGTTCATCAAATTTTAGAATTATAGATGGTGAGCAGTGAATAGATGAAGTCCTCCCTTCCCCCTCACACTGTAAATATTGCCATTTTTTTCCTGTTGTAAAGATAATTTTTTTGGTTAAAAATGAATAAAACAGCATTGTGGTTTTTAAAAAGAAGGCAGACAGGGAAGGTTTCTCTGGTATCCAATCTTCTAGAAATTTCTGTTGCTAGTAGTTTTGTAGGGCATCTATCCAGTTTCATTATTTGAGTGCATTTGTTTGTATGTATTATATATAGTTTCAAAACCACAGATGGAATCATCTTATACATTCTGCCATAAATATTAACAACTTAATACCTGTTGAGTATTTACTGTGTACCTGGAGCTGAGGCAGTTACTTTACATGTATTTTCTTATTTAATCCTAATAATCACCACATGTTGAATTGGAACTATCCCAATTTACAAAAGTAAAATTAGAGATGTTAAGTAACTTTTAAAAAGTCACGCAGGTAGAAAGTGGCATAGCCAGAACTCAAGCCCAAATCTTTTTGGTGGCAAAATTCATACTCTTAGCTTTATTTCATTGTTCTGAACCTGCTTTTTTCACTTACAAAGCATTTTGGACATTTTCCCATACAAATGTACATACAACTATAGCTAGTCTTAATGGATAAAAACTGTTCTGTTATGTGAATATCCCATAATTTATTAGCAAATCTCCAGTTAATCACTTTTTAGGTTGTTCCTAATCCAAATCTCCTTGTGCTAGTATCATTCTATTCTAATTACTGTAGCTTTATGGTTTAATACATAGCAAGGCAGGTCATGTATTTTTCTCTCTAAGTATTTTTTATCTTAAGCAGTTCATTTTTTTAGAATAATAATATATTCAATTTATAATGTTCTCCAACATCCCTGTTATGATTTTAACTAAAATTGTGTTATACGTTGTAGTAGCTAGAATTTTTTTTTTTTTAAGGTTTTTCTTATTTATTTGACAGAGACACAGCAAGAGAGGCAGGGGGAGTGAGAGAAGGAGAAGCAGGCTCCTTGTGTGGGGCTCGATTCTAGGACCCTGGGATCATGACCTGAGCTGAAGGCAGATGCTTAATCACTGAGCCACCCAGGTGTAGAATTTTTATCAGCATGCTGACCAGTACAGATGAATTTGGGTGAGCCTCTGGCTGCAACAAATTTTCAGTTAGTGTCTCTGGGCTTCAAGTCTGAGAGTCCATGGACCTAGAACGTTTACTTAATTGGCTGTGTTGGGGGCATTTGAGTATTGCTACAAAGTCACTCACAACTTGGTTCTTAGATTTGGGCATGATGAATTCCTTTTAAAAGGATTTGGAAGATATATGCCATCATCCCTCAAAGGCACATAAATTAAACATAGAACTTTATATATAATTTCAGAGTGTTAGGAAATCCCTGAAATCTGTTTATGGGTCACAGATTAATAATTCTTGCTAAGAAACAGAAGAATACCAGAATAGAGAAGTCTAGTATGTAGTCTTAGAGTCAGGTATGTTATTGTATGCAAAGAAAAATACTACTTTTGTAATGGATTGACAGGTATTATTAATCTCAGATAGGAGGAATATTAAATTTCTCTGATGACCTTGGATCAAGAATGAGGATTGGAATAACAACCTTGGGAATAACTAGCTAGGCTAAACAAAGAGCAATTGGAAAAACAGTAAGGAAGACAAATATGTCAGGGTGATTGGACAGAAATGAATTTTTGAGTCACTTAGACCTGAATTTGAATCTTTGCTCTGCCATTTGCTGGCTATGGAAATTTAGGCAAATCACATGTTCTCTGTGAGCCTAAATAAATTACAACTGCTATTAGCAACAATAATAAAATACATCAAGGAAACAGAACACTTCTTAAGTTAAATGTGAAACTATTAGTAAGAAGAGTCAAAGCAGATGAGTGAGGAATTCAAGGTGACTTTGGGTTTTCTTTTTAGTTAAAAGGTAGTTGTTCAGTATAAACTAGTTTTTGTTAAGACTAGACACCTGAATTGAGATTTCACTAAGAAAGCCAGTATTGGGGCGCCTGGGTGGCTCAGTGGGTTAAAGCCTCTGCCTTCGGCTCAGGTCATGATCCCAGGGTCCTGGGTTCGAGCCCCACATCGGGCTCTCTGCTCGGCAGGGAGCCTGCTTCCCTTCCTCTCTCTCTGCCTGCCTCTCTGCCTACTTGTGATCTCTGTCTGTCAAATAAATAAATAAAATCTTTAAAAAAAAAGAAAGCCAGTATTGTTGGTAAGCCTTCAGAAATTCAAAGAAAAGGACTAATGAACAATATTCATATTGGAGAAGATTTATATGTGCTTTAAGGGAGTACCCAAGAGATTATGTTGCCATTTTGCAGATGACTAGTATTTAATCTTTCACCTATCATGATAACAATGGCAACAGCTCACATTTATGGAGAACTTATTCTCTGCCAAAGACTGTGCTAAACACCTTATATGCATTATCTCTTTTGATTTTCACAACAACCCTGGGGAGTAGATAGTGTCATCATCAATGTTAAGCAATGAAGTAATAGGTCACAGACCTGGTAAATGGTAAACCTAGGATTTATTTTCACACTTAAGCATTAAGCTGTTACCTCTCCAATTAGTATACTCACACCACTGCAAAATAACCAAAAAGTTCAAATATCCAGGAAGTTTTACATAATTGTCATCATGTGTATAGGATTTTGAAAGTGAAGACTTCGTTAAAGTTATCAAAACAAAAGTTATCCTTCTCCATCTGTATTTCTACATAATGATGTTGCTAAGGATATTAATAAAATCTTAAAGTAACTTCTGATGCCTTAAGCATTAAGGTGTTTTTGTGTTTTTATTGTATTCCCAATTGTTAGGAGTAGGGTAGGTATGTATTAGATTATTTTCTCAGTCAACTATATTCAGCTAACTGGAACCTTTTAATGTTCTCATCATAAGTGTTGATACATATATTTATATACATATAAGCATAAGAAAAATTTTAGTCCATTATTATATATAAATTTGTCCAAATGTTTTCTTTCATCTGATTAGAAGTTTTTCAGGTAAGGAATGTTAAAACATCTTTTAAGTTTTTGCTAAAATTAAAATTAATTCTTAAGTAAGAAAAACAGCACATTACAACTATACCATATAGTGATCATTTATGTATGATATTCTTATCTGAGAAGGATCTTGTTTTGTCTTCAGTAAACTGGCATCTTTTAATAATCTAAGATGTCGTTTCTTGGCTGTTCAGTCTTTCATAGAGCTAATGAAGAGAGTATTGGGTAAAAAAAGAAGAATTTTAAATTTTAAAACATTTTTACTTTCAACTCGTCAAATGCTTGGTCATACTCTATAAATTTTTCTTAAAAGGTTTGAATGTGGCTTTAATGAACATACTGTTTGAGAGCTTTAATTATGAGTAAATTCTCTTTAAAATTTGACTGTTTCTAATTGGTAGTATAATGTGTTGGTGTGAGGAGAAAAAAAAAAGATTATGTGATAAGATTTCAGTGTCTGGAGTGATTGTGTTAATTTAATTTAAAATGAAAGAGAAATACTGAAATTCCTTCACTGGTGATCATCGTCTATTGAGGCCCTTTGGTTTTGTAAAAATGTTTATAATTACAACAGTATGTTATACTTTTTATATGATTAAAATTTAATTTCCTTCCTTATTTTTGGTTTGGCTTCCTTTTGTCTATTTTCTTCTCTTTTCTTTAATTGAAAAAACGAATGGAACCAAATATAAGATGGTACCACTGTTTTCTCCTTCTTTTGTATAATCTTGTTGCGTGTCTCTACATAAGCTGTTCTGGCCACTCATCATAGTAACCAGCTGGGCCATTTCACCTGCTGGAGCCATTAAAGAGGACTCTCTCCCCCTAGATTAATCCCCTCCGACATTAGTTTTTTGCACTGACAACTGGAGCAGGCATTCAGAATTTGCAGGTGGCCAGTGTGACGCACATAATTGCCTACAATTTTAGGCAATGAATAAAAATGGTCTACATTACTTGTCAAAGGTTGTATATGCAGTGCCAAGTGAGATCTATGGGAAGCCTTTTAGGGTTTAAAGAACAGTTAATAGCAAGGCTGCACAGGGCTTTTTTAATCATAATGCATTTGTAATATAGCACTTTGATCTTCTCCTTGTAGGAAATGGTGTTACATTAGCCACTTTTAAACATTTATGAGTGAAATTCAGTTATAGAAGAGTAAAAGTGATTATTCTTAAGCAGAACATGTTAGATTTCATTAAAAGTTTTCAGCTTGCCCCTTCCTTGTTAAAATCTGTGGGAAGTCCTTTTCCTGGAGAGTTTCAAATCAGGATCTAAGGACATAGGGCTTTTTCCTTATTTTTCCTGTTGGTAACAGCAAGATTTGGAAGGAAGGTATACTAAATACTGAGATAATTTATACAAGTGGATATTTATAGAAAAATAATTGATTTATAGTAAAGTAAATACATCGATAAAAGCCTAAAAAATCTATTACTGATAATTGTGTATCACAATAAATTTGTGGGAAATGCATATTTAAAACATATCCATAAATTATCTTTAACAACAACAACAAAAAACCAGATGACTCTCAAACGCACTTCTTCTGGAAGAGCTAAGTTTGACCTTTCAGACCCAAGAGCCTTTTATTAACACCTGCCTGTAAGAAGAACCTTGCCACACGCAGCTTTTAGATTCAGAACCACAAAACTGATGAGGAAAGACTTGAAGGGTTCAGTTTGTGTCACTTGCTGTTTGCCGTTTCCATTTCACAGATGATTAATCTTTCTGTGAAGAAAGGCTAGAGAAACAAAGCACATTGGGCTCTTCCTGCAGTTACTCCTTCTGAATGCACACTAGCTTGCTAACTAAAAGGCCTTTAGATTTCCAGCAGAGAGAGATGTTCTGAAAGTGAATGCAGCTGGTTGGAGGTCACCAGTGCAGGGCTCTTGCCATTGTGTAATGGAGGCTTTGGCAGGTTGGGTGGGGGGGGGGGTGTTGGAGCAGGGACAGGAGAAGTGGGCAGGAAGAAGGTGTTGGCAAAAAATTAATTCTGAATTAAAAGGGTTTGGCCAGTTGATTTAATATTTTGGAGGGTAGATCATCAATAATAGGTTCAATTTTTTCTATTTTGTTTGTTTTTCTTTTTAAGGAAGAAATTATAATTCAGTCTCTTTCCAGTATTCCCCCCTCCCTCCATTTCCTAATAAGCATGTTTATCTTGTAAGTGGCATCACTAGGTGATACTGAAATATTATTAGCTCTTATAGTCTTTGGTGTATGTGAATTGTCTTGAAATTTTTAAGACTATAACTAATTTTGCTAGTATTCCACATTTTATATATTAAAATGTTAATGCCACAATGTTTCATTGGTATTTGGATTTTTAATGAGTTATTAAAAAATAATTATGTGTGTGACTTAGTTCCCCTTTTGTATAAAATTGTTTTTACTTTGAGGATTTGAGAACTTTTAATTTTAGTATTTATTTTCTGAATGTTCAGTGTCCATCTTGTATTTACTTTTTTCTCAATCTTGTGCAGGATATAATGTGCAAAGTCAAATCCTGGGTTATAGATCAGAAGAAACCTGTTCGCTTCTATCATGATTGGAACGACAAAGAGGTAAGTTGTAACTATCATGCCTTCTATTCCTGCCTTGGCATTGACTTCTTAGGGAACAAATTAGATTTTCCATTATTATATATATAATTACTGTTAATATCTAGTTAAACTTTATTTCCGTCAATGATTGCTTACTACCAGGCTTGTTATTATTTTCTTTTCCCCTACTCCTGATATTTCATAACTGCAAATTTCTTGGAAACAAGAATTTTGAAAATGAAAATGGCTACTTGTTTGACAAGAGTTTATTCTCAAGTTACTCAATGACTTGCTCAACTTTTAAAAGATCCTTTCTCTATCTCCCACTCTAGATTGAAGTGTTAAATAAACACTTATTTCTGACTTCAAAACCAATGGTATACTTGGTTAATCTTTCTGAAAAAGACTACATTAGAAAGAAGAACAAATGGTAAGTTTTTCCCCCTCAGATATATTCAGACGTATCCTGGCTCTACCCATAAACACACGTACATATGAACTTATGGCTATGTTAGATTTTAATATTTTTTCTCCTTATTATTAAAAAGTTTTAAATGGGTGAGAGAGCTTTGTCTGGTTTTGTACATTCTGAGATGAATCTCCTAATTGATCTACACTGAGAGAACGTAAGAAGAAACAAACAGAATTAAATTAGGCAATATTGAATCATGTGTATTTACTTATTAAATTTAAATTTAATAGATGTTATTGTTTGTTTCCTTTGCAAAATGAGAATAAATGTAGTTAGAGTGAAAAAACTTTTAAACTGGGAATTTCTAACTGTGTTGATACTATATGTGGCCTTAAAATACCCACTTGAGATTATAGCTAAGTATAAGTTTTAAAATCCAGATCAAATGCTTTAAAATTTTTTTTCAACTAAAAATACTGTATGTGAGGGGGGAGAGGAAAGGAAGGTATCTGCTTCAAATACTTGTAAAGTTTATAAAGGTAAAAACTGCGCATTCATGTGTTGTCATTTTTGACATGTAACCTAAATGTACAAGGTTTTCTTTCATTCACTAATAACTTCAGAAACTCATACTTCATGTAACGTGTGGGCATGTGCACATTTGGCATTGCACTCACTATGACTTGCCTCACGGGACCCTCAGTATTTCATACTATTAAGTCATACAAACAAATCAAAACTATCCGGAGCAAAATATCTGCGTTCTCCTAAAATATATTGTCGGTTTTCCCCTGTACTTCATTAAGTACTTAGATGCACATGGTTTCAATTTTCCATTAAAAATTCTCATTTCCATATGATATCAAAGAGTGAGAAGCTTTAAACTGAAAAATAAACATTCATAGACTGGAAGCCAAAACAATAATTAATGTCAGATGGTTAACTCCAATAAATGATTAGAATAAATTCTGTGAAATTACTGCAACTAAAAATGCCCCATTGATATTACTTTAAGACATTTTGTGTTCCTGATAGGAAACTGAATTTGTCTTCTTTATTGGTAGGGTTCTAGAAAGCATAAACCTAACATGAAAATTCAGTTCTTACTGGTCAGTGTCCTCCAATAGATAATTAACTTTAAAACAATCAGTACTGTCTTATTTCAAATTCCTATAAATTTGATGACTAATGTGTTAAAAATTATTACCTTTGGGAAGGAATTTTAAAATTTATTACTTGACCTCAGTTAATAAATCTTATTGTTGTATGAATGGTAAGGTTTCCTGAGGCTTCATGAAACAATACAGACATCAAAGTTTACATGAAAAGGGATGAGTCAGTTTCCTTGCCCAAAGGGGCTTCTCACACCTGTATTTGGATGATTACAGGTAGAACTCCCTGGCTCTAATTGTATAGTAAATACCATTTCCCAGACCCTAATGGTAGACAGACTGCTTGGGAGACGCCAGTCTGTGATTTAGCTGTCGCCAGACACCCCATGTTTTTTGAGACCAGTTGTGATGATGATATGGTTATAGCCAATTGAAAGCAAACTCTTGTCTAAATAGCAAATTTTAATTTATAAAGATATAGAGGTATGGATGATCCTATTTATAAAACCAAATTTTAGATTTTATATATAACTAATGATCTGGTTTGGGGCTATGTGTATGTTTGGTGGGGTGGGTGGGGGGAATCAGATCTTGTGGAAGTTAGTGTAATTGTAGCTGAAAGATCAAAGACTGGGTAACTGAGTGATGTTCCAGAAGAGAATTTACCACATAGCCATTTTCTGTACAGTTTCTGCCGCCTGCTGTTCCTATTTTCCCTCAAGCTAGCCATTGACTACCCCCTGTGCATCCCTGCTCGTAAAAAATGATTGAGGAAGTATTTGTCATGTATTTATGAGTGGGAAACATTGTGTGATAGGGAATGGCATCTACTGGAGCCAGAAAGATTGCCATTTTCCTTTCATTCAGCCACTCTGCTACAGCTTTAAATCCTCTGTTTATGCAACATAGCCTTTGTATTAAAGTGCAGAATAAATTTTTATTATGAAGGATACGAACACTAGGTTTTCATCGTTTATAACACTGCAAGCAGATGTAAATAGTTAAGATACATTTTAACTACTAAATCCTTTTAATTTGTGTTAGCATCTTGTTTTTTGGTAGCATTTATATCTAAGCTCCATTTGCTTGCATTAGCTGCTCCTGAAAGAAAAAGTTTCTGTTTTTTAAAGTTATTATGTAATATTAGTGTAGCAAATTAAGACTGATGCAGGAATATTATGTAATATTAGTGTAACAAATTAAGGCTGATGCAGGAAGTAGTAATAACTATTTTCATGGGCCTTTTAGATCTAGAAAACTATTTTAAATGGTCAGGAAAGAGGAGGAGGAGGAGGAGGGATTTGTGATTTTGGCCATAAGAGGAAGACCATAGGAAACTGTAGTTTAGTAGGTCACCATGTCAGACCTAATGAACATTTTAATTACTAGTTAGAGTTTAGTTTAAATTTAAATGGTAACATTGTTTTTTAATCCTAGAAAAGAAGGGAGCATTTTGAAAGATAAGTCTATTTTGTTATTGAGTTGGTACATTGACCTTTTGAAAGATGTGAGAAACCAAAAATCGCTCGAGACATCTCCTCGCTGGTTTAACAATGTTGAATTAGTCGTTTCGTTGATTTATGATTAAGACCTATCCGCTTGAGGAAAAGTGGACATGGTAGCCGAGTTAGTTACAGTTTTGTTATGATCAGATGACAGTAATCAAGATGATGTAAGCAGAATCCACAGAAACCTTTTTTATTATTACAAATAGCTATTCTTTGAATGCCGAAGTTGTTGTCTTGGTGAGTGCCAAGTGTTTTTGAACATTGGAGGATTTCATCTTTTAAACACGATCAGTTGTTACTTATAACTAAAATTGTACTGTAGGCTGTATTAATTTTCATTTGAGATTGCCTACTGAGTTATGGTATCAGGCAGGGCAGGTACAGGACATTAGAACTGTCAAACCATTGCTTAATTAGGGGTTTAAATTTCAATCTTTGCACCTTTGTGGCTTTGTAAGTAGTATATGCCATCCAGTTATGAAATCAGTAGAGCAAACTAATTTTAGATGTTTTGTATACCTACATAGCTTCCAATGTGTTCACTTGCCTCTATCTTAAAACTATTGCCACTATTGGTAAAGGATAACTCCATTTTATTGCATATTATATACTACATATTAACATTCAACTGGAAAATATATCTAACATTTAAGACATTCAGACTTCTTACGTGTATATGTATAAACATGATATTTGTATGCGCCTTGGTGGGCTTGTGGTCAACAAATATTACCCTTTGACTAATATTGTATGAGTCGGTTAATCTGGGTATTGAATTGATTCATGACAGGTAGATAAATATTTACTATCTTTTAAGTTGTGTGATCAAGGGCAGTGTGTCTATTTCACTAACTGAATTCTAAATAGAAAAAGGTTTTATTAGTTCTTACTATTCCATGATTCAGTCCCTTCATTCCCCCCTTTCCTGTTTTTGTTAGTTTTCCACAAAATTTGTATACAACAACTGGAAATAGTTTGGGATACTATAAATTGTGTGCCTGGTTAGAGGGAGAATCGCAGAATAAATCCAACATTTCCTTGATTTCTTGAACTGTGTGTGTGAGAGTTACAGCTACTATATCTCAGCAACCCTGCATGAAGAAGGAAATAATATTCATTTTTTACATATAATTTTGTATGTCTATATATCTATATACATAATAAACATATACATGTACATATATATATCTGTGTAAAGGCAAAACTATAGAAAACTATTCTAAGAAGTCATCAATTTCTGGCAAGATTATTTACTGAAACTAGAAATTTATGCTGCTGTGGGAAAAACCACATTGTCATACATTAGATTTACTTGAAAGAGATAAAATGAGAATAAGTATTCTTAAAAAAAATTATTCATTTTAGTTTAGGAGCTTCTCAAGTAGATGTGAAATTAGGTTTAATTCACATAAAGTTTTCAGAAACATACCCTGCTGTATAAAGCAAGATTCACATGTATGAGATTTTTAAATATTTTTATCGTTTACTAGTCTGGCAAAGAAAAAGCCCTGAAATACCCATACAGTGTTTTAGTGGGACTATGATTTCTATTTTTTATCATTTGTGGTTCATATAGTTTTGGGGGGTTGTTGTGTCTGCTTCATCTTGAAGTACTCAACATTGTGAAGCCTGTGAAATTACATTATTTATTCTGACTGTGTTCATACCTACTTCAAATCACAACATAATGCTGGTAGGTTTATTTTAACAAGTGAGGGGTTTTTTAGCTGAATTAAATCTTATAAGCTGTAATTCATAATAATTTTCATAACTCAAATATTTTTTAAACAATATTTTAAGATTTTATTTATTTATTTGACAGAGAGACAGAGACCACAAGTAGGCAGAGAGGCAGGCAGAGAGAGAGGAGGAAGCAAGCTCCCTGCTGAACAGGGAGCCCAACGCGGGGCCTGATCCCAGGACCCTGGGATCATGACCTGAGCTGAAGGCAGAGGCTTTAACCCACTAAGCCACCCAGATGCCCCTCAAATACTCTTTTTTAATGATGATTCCTTTATGGGGACTAGTGCTTATATGTTCCTTTGACAGATACGAAGGAATGATAGGGCTGGTCAAGGGTATTCTAGAAGTCTAAGCAATTCTTTTTAAATATGGGATTGATTAAATTGGTGAACTTCTGTAAAGATATTCTTAATTTTGCTTAAGTTATAAATGAATCTAAAAATTTTTCTTAATTTGTTTTACAGTTTTGTTTTTGCTACTAGATCATTCTCAGCTATATGCTTTTTAATTTGTATTATGATAAAGCTTTGAAAAAGTATCATATGCACTACAGGCTGGGATTTCAAATAATTTCTGGTGAATGGATTTTGTGGAATTGATTATTTTCCAATTTCTTTGATCAGAGTCTTGAGAGCTTAAAAGAATATATATACTAAAGCAAAACAGTTTTTGTTTTGGTTTTGTTTTTTTAATTTTAAGAGATGGAACTCTTAAAGAAGTGGGAAGGAAAAGACCTTTCCCCATTCAGACATCTTTTTACTTGGAATGTACTTTTGGATTTGTACATATGTATACATGTAATAATACTTGTGAATTTCTTTCTGGCTTTCATTAAATGGGTTTTGGGTGCCTTTTTAGCAATTTCATATTCTTATCAAGTGGTATTAGTACCCTAGAGTGCTTAGTCATAACAAAACCAAATAAAAACTCTGATTCCGTATTATTAAAAAGATAACTGTAGGAGAAATCACATCTTTTTATAGGAATATAATGCTATTTATAATGCTCCCCACTGTATTATGCATTTCCCCTGGCTTATTTGCATTTTTGTCCAATCGGTTTGCAGACAATAATTTCTATTTGCAGAATGGTTCGTTGAATTTGAGAAAATGTTCATTTTGGGAGGGTCACTTGTTATTTTCATTAGCACATCTGTTGACTTACTAATTTATGAGTGATATAATTTATCAAGTATGTCAGGACATTTATCTTTTTTAAAGTAGCTGAGGAATTTGACTGCATGTAATAGGCAAACGTTTCACAGAATTCTTTCTAGCTTTAAGAGACTAAAGCTCTTTTAAAAAACAAGTGTTTTCTTACTAGAGGGGAGCTCAATAAGGGGATGTGTGAAATAGCTGATGGGGACTAAACTGTACACTTGTCATGATGAGCACTGAGTAATGTATGCAATTGTTGGATTCCTCTATTCTCCATCTGAAACTAATATAACATTGTATGTTAACTATATTGGAATTAAGTTTTTTTTAAAGGAATAATTAAAATGTTTTCCATATTAAAACAGACAAGTATTCTCTAGAATTCTCTTATATGAAATTAAAATATATGTTCCCCATATATGTACACAAATACATAATCTAAGAAATGAAAGGGAAAGTTAGACCTATATAGTGTTTTTCAAATTACAAATGATTCATGTACACAAAAGAATTTTCCTGCCTCTCTACCCCACTTACTTTGGTGAATAATTCAAGGACTATTAGTGTTTTTAAAAAATTCATGCCCTAGGGATGAAGGACCTCTAGATCAAATTTTGTTTCCAAAACTGTGAGTTGGGATGAGTTCCACTCATAAAATAGGAGTTTTGACTAGTAGCAGTTGGTAGAGGTGGAGAATTTTGAACCCTAGAAATTTTAGGACTGTTGGCGGTAGGAGATATAAGCAGGGCCTTGTGAAGGGATCGGCATGGAGCCTTATGCAGTATACATGATCTGAGTAAGTTTTTCCTACGAGAAGGCTATAGAAAAGGAAAGGAGAAGGTGCCATTTGGGGCAATTTTGGTGTTTTGTCTAATATCCTGCTTGTGCAGAATAGGAAATGGTATTGTTTCCACTGTTTTCTCCTATCTTCCCCGGTGACAAGAGCTACCTTTGGAGTTAATGTTGTAGTCCAGCTACTACATTATAAGTTAGACTTTTGAGGGCTAGACTAAAATGTTGGGTACCATTAATAACATGGGTCTATAAAGAAAATGAATTCTGGGGTGCCTGGGTGGCTCAGTCGTTTAAGCATCCTGCTCTTGATTTTGGCTCAGGTCATGATCTCAGGTTGTGAGATCAAGCCCTGCGTCAGGCTCCGTGCTGAGTGTAGAGTCTTGTTTGGGATTCTGTCTCTCCCTCTGCCCCTGGCCGCTCATGTGCACTTTCTTTCTCTCTCTAGAAATAAACAATGAAATCTTTAAAAAAGGAAAGAAAGAAAGAAAATGAATTCTAAGAAACTTTGAGGGTGTAGTCTATTTATAAACTAGGTAGTGTATATTATGACAAATTTTGGTATATTAAGAATACTGATGCTTGAGAATTTGAAATATTAGTGTGATGGCCCTTATTTGCTGTTAATTAGGTCTTTAACTGTAGGAAAATTACTTAGTCTTTCACGTATTGAAGACAATTCATCAGAATGTTCACATAAAATGTTTTCTGTATAAACAATATTTCCCAAATTTAATTATCATACTCATAAAGAATACAATAATAGAGAATAGGCTTGTTTAGTCTTCTGAATGTATCTTCTGGATACGTTTTATTGGTTTTTCTTTTCATTATATGGATAAAGGAATAAAATATATGATACTTGGGTTTACAGCTGTAGTTTGATGCTTTGAAATAGTTGTACTCCAAAACAAAACAAACAACCGAGGATCATCTCTATTGTACAGTAGCAGTCACAAGAAAACTCCCATGATATCACCATCATCCTCCATGACTCTTCCTCTGTCTCCTCACTTTGGGCCCTGTGACTTTACCATTGGCAGCTTAGAGGATTTTATTGTTATTTCTTGGCTTCCATTCGATGAAATCATTGTTCATTACAATAGCATAATTTTTTTTTGGAAAAATGGCTGTTGATTCTTTTAAAAGCCTTTTCAAATAGTTTCACTATGATCTCCTATATCTCATTTTCTCTATTTTTGAATATGTAATTGTGTGTGTGTTGGAGGTGAGGCAGTGAAGTTTAGTTAGTAAAGATCGTCTATAAGATTCCCTCTTCCAGCGCTAGAATTTTGTGATTTTAATGAATTGGATTATATCATATTCACAAAGAAAGGATGCCCATACAAATACCTAGTACCTTCTCAACCCTCGTGTGCAGGTTGGTCATGGTAGGATTTTTTTTTCTTCCCTAACTGTGGAACTATTTAGAGCATTTCTGAGGTTGCAAAGACCCAATTTATGAGCAACTTTTCTAGCTGGGTTGGAGACAAGACGTGATCTTTCCCCTACTCTCATTCCCTCTCTCACATCTCTAGCCCTTGAAAATAAGTCTTTTCTAGGTCTCACCATGTTACGATCTTTGCTCATAGTGAGTAGCTATTGCTTTGGCTAGAATGAGAACAAAGTAGAAATAAAACCTATCTGTAGAATGACATAATCTGTATTTGAGGCTAGTTATATTACTCAAGCTATTATATTTTTTTATTCTGACGTGATCTGGAAAGCATTTCCCCATTGAAAACATTAGATTATGAAATATTTTCAAAAGCCTACTTAATTCACAGTATAGTAGAAATAGTGCTATTTGGATGAGACATATTTTGGTATCTGTAACCATTTTTATAACCAGTTTTAAAATCTCCTTAAAAATATGCTCTAAAATAACTGACTTAGGAACTGTAAGTACACCCCTATTTATAAAACTTAGGGCTTCACATTGGTATACATCAGTCTTTTAAATGCTTTCTTAAGAAGAGAAATTAATTTCATAAAAACTGATTATGAATATAAATTTCAAATTTATGTTTCTCATGAAGACTGTGAACTGACTGAGGAGGTGGGTACTATGTTTCTTTTTCTTTTGTAAACAGGCAGTCATTGAGCCCTACTGTGTATCATGTACCATTCTAGATGGTAAACAGAAAAAAAAAAACAAAACCCTGCCCCCTTAAGGCTTATAGTCTCATGAGATAATAATAAACAACCAGTGAACAAATATTTAATATTAATGTCAGGAGATAACTAAAACAATGAATAAATATAAGGCAGGGGAAAGAGGGGGGCCATCTTAGGCTACATAGTTAAGGAAGGCCTTTATGAAATAAACGAGTATACCATGAGTGAATCTGAAGAAAACTCAGTCCAGGGAGAGGGAACAGCAAATGCAAAGGCATGCGTGACAGAGCATTGAAAAAGAGTAAAATCTGAAAACAGCCATTTGAAAAGAACTTTGTAAATTCTTATTCAGATACATTGACAGTAAGTTCTAAGTCAATAGGTTTTAAAACATATTCTAAATATGTTGTAAAAGTGAATTCAAAGTTTCAAGAATGGCCATCATTAATCTTCTGGTTTGCAATAGTTAATTTCTTAGAGTCCAGAAAGATTTTATTTTATTTTTTAAAGATTTTATTTATTTATTTGAGAGAGAGAGTGGGTGAGGGAGAGATGGAGAGAGAGACACAAGCAAGGTGAGCAGCAGGCAGAGGGAGAGGGAGAAGCAGACCCCCCTGAGGAGGGAGCCCACTGTGGGACTTGATCCCAAGACCCTGTGATCATGACCTGAGCTGAAGGCAGAAGCTTAACCAACTGAGCCACACATAGCCCAGAAAGATTTTAGATTGCTAGATGTTTTAAACAACCTTTAAAGTAGTGTTTGCTAATGTAGATTTACTTTGAATTGTGTCTTTCCTTTTTCATGCTTGTCTTTGGTGATCCTTACTACCACTTCCCTCAAAGTACGACCTCAAAGAAGTAGATTGAACTTTACTAAAAATAATAGCTTGGGGAGCCTGGCTGGCTCAGTTGGTAGAAATTACGACTTTTGATTTCAGGGTTGTAAGTTCAGGTCCCACATTGGGGATATAGATTACTTAAAAATAAAATCTTTTTTAAAAAACAGCAACTTAACATTTGTCAAAACTTTGTAACATCATAATTTACATTAGTTCATCAGATCCTCAAACAAATCCCAACCTGGGCCACACAACACCATACTATTTTGGCCTTGAATTGATTTTTCACTAAAATGAAATATGGCTTGACCATTGGATTAAGAGATCTGCATTTTAGGTTAGGAGTGGTTTACATTAGCCAAAAGTTAAATGAAAGTAGTGTTTCAATTAATAAAGATACAAAGGTACTGTTTTAATACTTAAAGTATTTGCCATTAAGATCAATAAGTAGTCATCAATATTCCTGACGATTATCAACGTTTTCCTTAGAAATTCTTTCAAAAAGAACTGTATAGTCTGTGGAAGACATCTTTGGGTTTAGTGCATTTTGATATTTAAAAGAAAAATAATGTCTGTTGGTAATCATTTTTGGGCTTTTTTTCTCATTTTTTAAATTTATTTTTTATTTTTATTTTATTTTATTTTTTTATTTTTTATTTTTTATAAACATATATTTTTATCCCCAGGGGTACAGGTCTGTGAATCACCAGGTTTACACACTTCACAGCACTCACCAAAGCACATACCCTCCCCAATGTCCATAATCCCACCCCCTTCTCCCAAACCCCCTCCCCCCAGCAACCCTCAGTTTGTTTTGTGAGATTAAGAGTCACTTATGGTTTGTCTCCCTCCCAATCCCATCTTGTTTCATTGATTCTTCTCCTACCCACTTAAGGCCCCATGTTGCATCACCACTTCCTCATATCAGGGAGATCATATGATAGTTGTCTTTCTCTGCTTGACTTATTTCACTAAGCATGATACGCTCTAGTTCCATCCATGTTGTCACAAATGGCAAGATTTCATTTCTTTTGATGGCTGCATAGTATTCCATTGTGTATATATACCACATCTTCTTGATCCATTCATCTGTTGATGGACATCTAGGTTCTTTCCATAGTTTGGCTATTGTGGACATTGCTGCTATAAACATTCGGGTGCATGTGCCCCTTTGGATCACTACGTTTGTATCTTTAGGGTAAATACCCAATAGTGCAATTGCTGGGTCATAGGGCAGTTCTATTTTCAACATTTTGAGGAACCTCCATGCTGTTTTCCAGAGTGGCTGCACCAGCTTGCATTCCCACCAACAGTGTAGGAGGGTTCCCCTTTGTCCGCATCCTCGCCAACATCTGTCATTTCCTGACTTGTTTATTTTAGCCATTCTAACTGGTGTGAGGTGATATCTCATTGTGGTTTTGATTTGTATTTCCCTGATGCCGAGTGATATGGAGCACTTTTTCATGTGTCTGTTGGCCATCTGGATGTCTTCTTTGCAGAAGGTTTTTTGCAAAGAACCTATCTGAATGTCTAAACCATGAAGATGACTAGTATTTTTCATAGATAATTTATATTTAAAATTGTTGCCTTAAATGGTGCCATTTTTCTTTTGTCTGTCTTACCCCTACCGTCCCGTTAAATGACACTGACTTAGCTTTTCCTGTACCAAACCAAATGGCATACCTGACAAACCATCATTTATTACTGAGCTCCTGCTATTTGGCAGGCACCCTTTTGAGCTTAGAAGTTGATAAGATGTTAATAGAAGAATAGATGAAGCAAAGGAAAATTTTATGAATATTTCTGAAGCATAGATTATGCCCATTTTATAGATAAGGCAGTTGGACAGACTGAAGAACATGCCAGGTTCTTAGAGCAGACAAGTAGTAGAAATAAACCCATTTGACTTGAATGTTAATGCCTGTTTCACATGTGACAGAACAAGATATATTAGTGAACCTTCAGATATCTTTGAAAATATTGCTTTAAATAACTTGAGCATTTTGTTATGTTTTATCTCAGAAAATATCATCTCCACCAAATTGTTTAGTGTTAATAAAAGGAGAGAATTGGGGGGCCTGGGTGGTTCAGTGGGTTAAGCCTCTATCTTCGGCTCAGGTCATGATCTCAGGGTCCTGGGATCCAGCCCCACATCTGGCTCTCTGCTCAGCAGGGAGCCTGCTTCCCCCTCTCTGTCTGCCTTCCTCTCTGCCTACTTGTGATCTCTCTCTCCCTGTCAAATTAATAAAAATTTAAAAATAAATAAATAAAAGGAGAGAATTGTCAGGATGACAACTGTGTGTCTTTCTTAGGATAATAAGCTTTAGCTGTTGGTGTTTTGGCCTTGCCTTATCCTTTTATTAACTATGCAATAATGTTACAGCAGTATATTTTAGCATCCACTGTACCATCCATTTTTAAACATACACAGTGTATAAAAAATTTCTTAGAGAATATACAATGGCTCTTACTGAAATTAAAACTAAAAATTACATCAAGTTGCCATGTCTAAAATAGTATACAGAATAGACCCCAGAAAACATAGCTATAACCACAGATCATTTTATATATATTAATATAGTAAGCAGAATTTGCCTCCCCCTTCTAGCATACCATACAATTTGTTGAGAGTAATTCTGTACTGCTAAGGGCGAAGGAGTTTGTGTTTAAATGAACAGGGGAATGAAAGAATATCATGAATTAGATTAACAACAAATTCATATGCCTAAAATGTTCTGTTAGTTGTAGTCAGCATCAAGTCAACACTTACTGAACACGTAACTATATTCCGGGTACATTTGAGACTCCCCAAAACCTTATAAAATTGATATATTATTATTTTAAGGAAGGCAAAGCAAGTATAGCAGGCTTGAGGAACTTGGCCAAGATTGCATAGCCAGTCCTCGGTGCCACGATTCAAAGATTCTAGAGCTGTGACCTTTACTACTATGCCATGGTGTCTCAGCTTTGGGACCTTCGGAGTAGGAAAGGTAGACAAGGCCTGAGCAATAGGTCATATACTAGCTACATTTCCTATAACTATAAATTTCACTTAGATAAGATTTTGTTGTTGTTAAACAGTTAATGCACTGTGAAATTTGAAGTTAAAAATTCTCTATAACCTGATTAGAGAATGCCAGCTGAATATAATATAAAAATTGTTGCCTAAACTGTTTTAATTTTCATGAATATTTCATTTAAAACTATATTCCAAACCTGTAGCAATTTAATAGCCTTTTCTAGGGATAATCGTTAAAGTAGTTTATATATTTTTACATAGAAAATACGTATTATCAATCATTTGTTAAGGTAAGTACTTTCTTCTACCACTTGGTTGTTTTGTGTGTGTGTTTTTAACCACATAGTAATTTGTTCTATTTCCTTGTATTTTCACTAACTTAGAGACCTTTTTTGGAGTGGAAATTGCACATTTGTGTGCATGTGTGTGTATCTTTTATTAGATAAGGTACAGATAGATAATTTGTATAACAATCTGTTTAAATTCTACATTCATGCATAGCAGTATATTGGAAAGAACATATATACATATGTCTTGGGCAAAATACTAGCATTTGTTGAGCATGTGTTGTGTGCTGGACTTTGGGGTCTTACATAGTATGTTCTCTCTCTCTCTCTTTTTTTTAAGATTTTATTTTTTTATTTGAGACAGAGAGAGTGAAAGTATGTACATAAACAAGCTGGGGGAGGGGGGACAAAAGGAGACTCCTGGCCAAACAGGGAGCCTGACATGGGGTTTGATCCCAGGACCCTGGGATCATGACCTGAGTTGAAGGCAGATACTTAACACACTGAGCCACCCAGGTGCCCCCATAATATGTTTTCTTATTTGGATTAATCCTCATACCAACCATGGAACACAAATATTTACCTATTTACCTAGGGAGATATAAAGTGAGAAACCTAGTTAAACATTTTAAAGACATCTTTTATCTTGAACTCATGAAAAAAAGTATAAAACATTTTATTGCATTTATAGGAAGCCTTTCATGGAAAAAGAAGTGCAAGGTTTCTTTTTGTTGTTGTTGTTGTTGTTGTTGTTTTGTTAGTTGCATTCTAGTGAAAATTGCCAGAAACCCATACGGCTAGGAGATTAGAAATAAAGGAAATATAAATAAATAAATAAATAAATTATATGGTCAGTTAAACTATGACAAAGGAAGCAAGAATATATAATGGGTAAAAGACAGTCTTTTCAATAAATGGTTCTGGGGAAAAAACTACCTGCAAAGGAATGAAACTGGACCGTTTTCTTATACCATAAAACTCCTAAAAGAAAACCGATAGTAATTTCTTTGACATAGGCTGTATAAACATTTTTCTAGATATGTCTCCTCAGGCAAAGGAAACAAAAGGAAAAATAAGCTCTTGGGGTCTGCACCAAAATAAAAAGCTTTTGCGGGTGCATGGGTGGCTCAGTTGGTTTAACTATCTTCAGCTCAGGTTATGATCCTGGAGTCCCAGGATTGAGTCCTCCATCGGGCTCCCAGCTCCACAGGGAGTCTGCTTCTGCCTCTGAGCGTCCCCTCTTTTATGCGTTCTCCCTCTCCCTCTCTCTCTCTCTCAAATAAATAAATAAAATATTAAAAAAAATTTTTTTTAATTAAAAGCTTTTGCACAGCAAAGACAACCACCAACAAAACAAAAAGGCAACCTACTGAATGGGAGAATATATTTGCAAATGATGTGTCCGATTGAGGCGTTAATATCCAAGATATAGAAAGAACTTACACAACTCAGTACAAAAAACAAAAACCCTAACAATCCAATTAAAAAATGGGCAGAGGACCTGAATAGATATTTTTCCAAAGAAGACATACAGATGGCCAACAGACACATGATAAGATGCTCAACATCACTAATCAGGGAAATGCAAATCAAAATGACAATGAGATATCCCCTTATACTTGTTAGATTGGCTAAAATCAAGAAGACAAGGAATAGCAAATGTTCACAAGGATGTGAAGCCACCTGGGTGGCTCACTTGTTAGGCGTCTGCCTTTGGCTCAGGTCATAATCCCAGGGTCCTGGGTATCAAGCCCCACATGCTCAATGGGAACCCTGCTTCTCTCTCTCACACACCTTCTGCTTGTGTTCTCTCTCTCCCCGTCTCTCTCTGTGTCAAATAAATAAAATCTTTTAAAAAAATTATTTTTTATTTTTTTAAAAAGATTTTATTTATTTGACACAGAGAGATCACAAGTAGGCAAAGAGCCAGGTAGAGAGAGAGGGGGAAGCAGGCTCCCTGCTGAGTAGAGAGCCCGATACAGGGCTTGATCCCAAGACCCTGAGATCATGACCTAATTGGAAGGCAGGAGCTTAACCCACTGAGCCACCCTGGAGCCCAAATAAATAAAATCTGAAAGGAAGGAAGGAAGGAATGGAGGGAGGGAGGAAGGTTGGAAGGGAGGAAGGAGAAACCTTCATGCATTGTTGGTGGAAATGTAAATTGGTAGAGCCCCTGTGGAAAATAATGATCCAATAATTCCACTATTGGATATTTACCCAAGGAAAATGAAAACACTAACTTGAAAAGATTTATGTACCCCATATTTATTTGCAATAGCCAAGACGTAGAAGCAAACACAATCTCTATCTCTGGATCAATGTATGTGTATATAGTGGAATATTACATGGCCATAAAAAGAATGAAATCTTGCCATTTGCAACAACATGGATGGATCTAGAAGGTACAGTGCCAAGTGAAATAAGTCAGTCAGAGAAAGACAAATGTGACTTCACTCATGGGTGGGATTTTAAAAAACAAATGAACAAAATAAAAAAGACCAAAAAAACCAAACCCTTAAATACAGAGATCAAACTGGTGGTTACTGGGTGAAGTGAGTGGTGAGATGGGTGAAATAGATAGGGGATTGAGACTATACTTACCTTGATGAGCACTGAGAAATCTATAGAACTGTTGAATCATATTGTATACCCGAAACGAATATAACACTGTATGTTAATTATACCAGAATTTTGGAAAAAATATAGCAATTTCCCATTTTGTTTTGTTTCTCCTAAATATTAGGAATAGTGTTCTATCTTCTAAAATTTACAAGGATATGGTCACTTACATATTTCCTTCCTTGCACTGTATTTTTATTTCCTCTCGCCTACCCTTACCTCCCCATCTCCAAATTAACTTTAGGATCTAGTTAAAAATTTGTTTGGACATAAAACCAAATTTCATATTTGGTGAGATTTTACTGTTTTGTAAATGCTCAAGACTTTTTTTTTTTTAAGATTTTATTTATTTATCTGACAGAGATCACAAGTAGGCAGAGATGCAGGCAGAGAGAGAGGGGAAGGGAAGCAGGCTCCCCGCAGAGCAGAGAGCCGGATGAGGGGCTTGATCCCAGACCCTGAGATCATGACCTGAGCCGAAGGCAGAGGTTTAACCCACTGAGACACCCAGGCACTCCAAGACTTTTTTTTTTTTTTTTTTTTAAGATTTTATTTATTCATTTGAGAGAGAGAGCATGAGCAGGAGGAGAGACAGAGAGGAAGAGGGGGAAGCAGACTCCTTGCTCAGCTGGGAGACCGACATGGGGCTTGATCCCAGGATCTGGAGATCATGACCTGAGCCAGAGGCAGACACTTAACTATCAGAGCCATTCAGGAACTTCTGTTCAAGACTTTTAAATGGAACAGTAGCATTTAGAAAGTCTTGCTGTGTTTTTCTTTTTGTTAATCAAGACTTATCCCTATACCTTTCTACTTTATCCAAATAGATTTTCCCTAGTCCTATCAGCAGGAACATTATAACATTTACTATATAACTAAGAAAATTGATGGTTTACAACACAGTTCATAGATGTAAATTAAAAAAGAAAATCCAGGGGCACGTGGGTGGGTCTGTCCATTAAGCATCCAATTCTTGATTTCAGCTCAGGTCATGATCTCAGGGTAGATCATGAATTGAGCCCCGGGTAGTAGAATTGAGCCCCATCTTGGGCTGCACACTGGGCATGGAGCCTGCTTAAGATTCTCTCTCTGCTGCAGCACCTGGATAGCTCAGTGGGTTAAAGCCGCTGCCTTCGCCTCAGGTCATGATCCCAGGGCCCTGGAATCGAGCCTCGCATCGGGCTCTCTGCTCGGCAGGGAGCCTGCTTCCCTTCCTCTCTCTCTGCCTGCCTCTCTGCCTGCTTGTGATCTGTCAAATAAATAAATAAAATCTTTTTTTAAAAAAAGATTCTCTCTCTGCCTCTCCCCCCTTAAAAAACCCACAAAAATGTTTTATTTGTTTATTTTTTTGAAAGTGAAAACAGAGATATAGAGATATGGACAGAGTGTCCAGGAAACTCAGAAAGGAAAAGAGCATGAGTATCATCTTAGCTTGGGGTCTGGGGTTTTTACTGGTGATTGTGGTCTGGTGCACAGGTCGTCTTAGGCGTTCAGGACCTGGTCAGAACAAGAGCATCCAGGTGTCCTTCATAAGTCATTCATTCCCTGAAGTCAGGGGTCTTGACTTTAAGGTGTTTTGGTCTTGGAGAATATTTGCCTCGTCACTGGGATATTGTCTCTTGTGCTGGAAAACTCCAAAGATATCATTATTTCACTTTATAAGACATATATCGAGTGGGGTGGGAAGATTTGGCCTGAAGTAAAGTTCTGTGAAGTAAGAAACATTCCACATAAACTAATCTGTACAATATCCAAGTAAGAGTCAGAAAAAAACCACTTAAGTGGCTTAGTTAGTGTGGATTAAAGTGGGTTAGTTTGTGTGGAATGTTTCTCACATGGTAGAATTTTATTTCAGGCCAAATCTGAGATAGAGACTAAATAGGGAAAAAAGAGACCAAGAGAGAGAGACTATGGAGAATATCGACCTTTTGTTTCCTTTGCTATGTTGAGAGGTAAACATCTGAGTTGGGTAGGTCTCTGGAAATTAATACTTTTAAGAGCCTTTAAATGTTATTAGAATACATTGTTGAAGTCATATCTGGTTAGTTTTTCTGATTCAGTATGATTAATTTTGTTTCTGTAATTGCACATTTTGTGATTATGGTGTATGATGGGACATTGTTTTACATCTATTATTAAATGAAATTTGTATGGGTGGTCAAGTATGTTTTTTAATGTGACTGGTATTATTACTTAGACATCTTGGATATATAGTTTAAAGACTACCACATTAGATGGGGATATTCTGTCAGCTTCATGATCTTGGAACACTGAAACAAAAGAAAAAGCAATGCCTATTAAGCATCCTTAGCCATAAGCAGGGGAAGTTGTGTCGGTGTGGCTTAGCTAATAGTAATGACTTCCTTACTGTGTATCACTTATAGAATTTTTTCCTATGAAATGTTTAATAGTTATACGTTTGCTGTTTTGTAGTTTTTTCAGTGCCCTATTGACATCAAGGGCTACTGATTGTCGTATTAGTAGTTCTTGACAAATAGAAATTATTTGATATGCTGAGCCATTTCTGACAGAAGATATAAAGTTTTGACAAACATGTATGGCACAGCAAGTGTCCAATTCTAAAGAGCAAAATAAATGCAAACCACCATTATGGTGAACACAAACAGCCTGAAAGCAAGTTATCAGTAAGCAAATAATTGTTGAACTGTTATGAATGGAATAGGATGTTGAAATAGGGCATGATTGGCTGATGTTACATATGTCCTTGATTACCTTCCTTGTGCTTTTATCCTAATAAGTGACATTCTTTGTATTCCCTTGGATGGCTAGACAGTCTGACACTGAAGAAGAATAAATATTGCATGTGGTACACATTAAGCTGTCATCCAAGACAGCATTTATAAAAAGTAACTGCAGAAATTCATAAGAAATTCTGCACTGCTACAGTTTCCTGGCTCCAGTCATAATTGTCAAAGTTCTTGACACATTCAGGTCTTCAGAAATGATTTAGGTTTACAATGGCTTGGTGTATGAATAATTATTATGGATTTGTGTTTTCATATTGCCTTAAGATGTTCATGTTAGTTACCCCAATGTTATATTTTACAATAATTTTTATTTTTAAAAATGATTCTTTATTGGTAATAGTGACATATCTCCTATCTTATGTTCTTTCATAAATGGATTTTAGATAATCCATGTATTTGAGAGGAAGAACAGAATTTTGTAAATGCTTAATTTATCCTTAACCTGCTGGAAAATATAGCTCACTTGTGTTTAGTGCTACCAAACAACTCGGACAATAAATATTTCTGTTTTTCTTCTCGAGCAGCATTGATAAGCCTTTAAATGGTCCAAATGAATACCATTTTAAGACTTTTTCTGAAAACAACCAAATAACTACTTGATGTTTCATTTTAAAATACTAGATGATTTTACTCACATACTTTTACAATTTTAATGTGGTTTTTTTTTAGGTAGGGCAGTGTTTTATTAGTTCTAGTCACTGTTAACCTCTTAAAATTTACTTTTGGTAGAAGATGGGTAGAGGACACAATATTGTACTAAAATAAGCATACCTAAATAAGAGATAAATTATGTATGCAAATTTAGCGAGCATTTTTAAAGCCCCTGTTTTCTTTTCCTAAACTAAAATACTTTTGTCATCCTACCTATGTGGCATGCCAGAAAATAAGTGAAGGGTACTAAAAAAAATTTTTTTATATTTCTGTAACCTGACACTATTATTCCAAGCCATTTAAAATTAAGTGATTAGTATTCCCATTCTATAATCTAATCAAGAATATGCCGTATTCTATCAGCTGATTACTAAGAAAATGTGATTAAGTATCAGAATGATTTATGCTTCAACACAAATATGAAAATAAAATACAGTGTTGAGTTCTAAATTATGAGCTATGTTTCAGGGAGGACAGGAGGTCAGTCAGAGTTTCTGCGGCAACTGTATTTTGTGCTAGTTTTAAAATTATATAATGTTAATTTGGGGGAATATTTTTAGGATATTGTCTTTACTTTGAAATCTAAGCCATCCATTTGGATTGAAGAAACTTTTCTCCAGGTATAACACTGCTCGAATGTTACCTATAGCTTTTAACTCTCTAGGCCACTACAGAGCACAAAATATTTGCCCAACTGGTAAATTGAACTGTAAGTCCCACTGTGGGAAATTGCTTTGCTGTGCTCCAAACAGCAGTTATCTTAGTAATTGTACCTGAATTCTTTGTGGCTAATAGAGCGTAGATGTCCATTTTACAAACAGAAAATTATTTCTCTTAAATACTTTTAATTATAAAACCCTCAGAGAAAATATGCTTCAACATAGTATAGTGAGACATTAAACTGCATCGTTTTTAATTGTCAGTGCAGAAGAGTGAAATTCTTTTTTTCCTTCTAGTGTAAAACTGTACATATCCGACATTTCACATTCTAAACTGGAGCTCCCAACAAGGAGCTTATCAGAGCAAATTGTCTAGTCCATCCCCTTCCTCACTCAAAACCTAATGACCCTTTATCATCATGGTTTAGATTGCTGGACACAGATGTGAGAAAATACAAGTAATCTACAGGTAACTACAGTAGCTGCACTGATGTTCTCAGAGAACGGACTGCTGGGAAGATAAAGAGCTTCCCACAGAGTCTGTGACTTTCTGGCAGCAAAGCACATCATGAGCTCATACATGAAGTTTTATTTGCTGAAGATTCACAATAAGATGCATTAGAACATTCAGCAGGGACTCTTTTTAGATGAGCACAGAAATTCTGGAGGATTATTAGTTGATGCACCAGTGCATAGCATCACACTAAAATTTTTTTGCAGTTCAACAATATTAATTTTTTGTGTAGACATCAAAGGTTATGACTACAGTGCAGTATTAATATCGAACTTCTTGGCATTGATATAATCTCCTACAGACCCTAATCTCTTTTTCGTCACAAAAGGCTGATCTTCTTGCTGAAAAGTAGTTTGGTTATGATTTTCAGTGTGAAACAGAACAGCAGTTTTTCAAACTTTAGTACAGAATTGAATTTCAAAGGACTTGTTTATTGGCCAGGTGCTCTGCTTTTGTCAGCTACTGAGATTGTGATCAGTGAGGTAAACTCATTTATCTATTTGCATGCCGTTGAGTAATTTACCATGAAAAGAATGATCACGGTTTTTTTTTTTTTTTTGGATAGAGGTACTGCACCTGTAGCTTAAGTTTTATAATTGTTAGTTTGACTATTATTTGCAGTGATCATAGTTTCATACAGCTTTAGAAAACTACAATGCAAAAAAAAAATATTTACTTAATCTTTTTTTATGTATGCAATGTTTTGCTTGTAGCCATTGAATTTGGTTTAAGTTTACTAGATTGGGGTGAATCAGTATGAATTAGACTGCCTGAACTTCAGGTGTGTATTTCTTTTTAAAAATAATTTGCTCATCATATTTTTCTAAAACCTGATTAATTTTGTTTTTATAAAAACTACAACAACTGGATTAGGAATCATCGTATTGTGTTATATGTCAAAATGAATTACAGTCCTCAAATCATTTTTAGAAATTACCATTTTTGTAGCTGAAAGATAAAGATGATTTCCACGACCAGTATTAGATAAGCAGTTCACAGCCAGCAAAAAGAGTAGTGAGGTGTTTGATTCATTCTTGTAATTGTATGGGTTATATACCTAGCTTAACTGCTCTTCTTTATGGAGAGTATTGAAATGCTCAGAAAATTAGAGCATTGTTAAGTCTTTTTGGCTAAGTCCCTGCTCATTTTTGCTTGTTTGCCTATTGAATGTTGTACTTTTAAAAATAAGTTTGTCCAAGTAGAGCACCAAAATTATTTAGAATATATATGTGTGATCTTAAGTAATTAAGTTTCTGGTATAGAATGATCAGTGAACAAAGTTAATATCATATCATAAAACAGAAAAGACAAATTGTCTAAGTATTGCTAGTCGTTGGAATTCCGATTATTCTTCTAATAGCAATTAGTACCAGTCTTTTTGGAGGTTTGTATCAGTGAAGATTTTTAGTTTACACTGATATATTTGAAATATTCGTAGTAGCATGGCATAGATTAATCTAAAAAAATAGAACACTGAAGAATTGTTTGAGGCAGTATTCTGCATCAATTCTGGTTTTAGTTTGCTCTAAGATCTAAAGAAAAAACTATATTTGTTTCCATTTAGCAGCAAATAGGAAACACAGAACTCAAAATTCTACAAAGCACATTTTCCTTACCCTCTTTGTGTTTAAAAAGAAAGAAACCAGAGGAGCATGTGCAGTATAAGATTGTTTTTGCATTTTTGTTTTTACATCACCAGATTAAGTATAATGAAACCCATCTGTAAATTGTAGGAACTACTCATTGGTTTTTGTCAAGGACTGTAGTATGGTTTTTTCCCTTCTACAGTTTTTTTTTTTTTTAATTTCAACAAGATATACAGAAAATTAAAAACCTTGTCTGTTATAAAGTTTTGTTTGAGCTTTTTAAACTGAGTGATTAGCAGAAATAATGACCCTGTCAGCCTTAATCACATTAAAATGTGGTTAACATCATTTAATTTTTTCCACTTAATATGCAAAAATTTCCAGTAGATTTGCAGTGAAGGCCATTGAAATTCCATTAGAACAAGAATAAAAATTTCAGGCATCATTTATTCAGAGAAGGAATAAAGGTCTCGATTGAGAACTGCTGAATCTTTCTATTAGAGACACTATGAATCATTACATTGAATGTACCGTACATTTTGATAGACCTGTGCCTGGCTTTTTAAATGGTTGAAAATCATGTTTTCTCTATTTTTCATGAGAAGAAATAAATAATTTTGTAAATATCTGAAAGATTACTGAATGTTTTATTTTGTACTACTAAAGTCTGCTAAAATTTTTAGTAGAAGTTATTTTTGTGTCTGAAAAACAAGATAATGAAAGAATTAAAATAATAATACATAAATAATAAATAAAATAATAATAACATGGAACAAACTGCATAGCCAACCCACAGAATGGACAGGTTGCGTCTTAAACAGTTGTTTTGGTATATGCTAAGTAAGAAATTTAGAATTAAGAATCAAATGACACTAACTCTTTCCCAAAGTTCATAGCTTGTCATTTGTCAAACTTCAACTGATATATTATGCTGCATTAGCTATGTATGAATTAGAACTAAAGAACATTCTATGGTTTCTAGTATTGTTTATCCTTTTAGGCTCATTATTGATATTTATTTGTTGTGATGTATTCATAGAATAAAGATGTAGGAAAAGCTTAATTTTGTCTTAAGCAATTAAATGCCTACCATTTATACTTCCTTTGGCATGTTTGCATTTGCCAGTATCCTGTAAAACTTACATTGTGTGGAATGTTTCTCCCCCATTTAAAAAAAAAAAAAAAAGACTGTTACTGTATATACCTGATAAGCGGAAATGGTTTTCTGGAACCATTCCTATCTCTCGGGTAATTAAGTAATTATACAGTGATGTGTGTGTGTGTATGTGTGTGTGTGTTTTAATTTGTATTTTGTTCCCAAACCATATGAACCCATTATATAATTACACTGTGTATACTTTGTAGTAAAAATAACATTGGAAAATTCATCAGGGAAAGTGTTCCATGCATGTGCTACTCAACAATGTATGAATTTCTCCTTCCTCTTATGTTTCTATGTCTGCAGAAATGTAAGAACATTTAATTGTCAGTCCCCCTTTTTCACCACATCTCTCCCCACCTCCCACCACCATGGTTGGCCCTTGTGGCCTTCTCAGAAACACCTTCCCTGACTATTCTGTCTAGAGTTATCTCCCAGACTCCCTTTTGTTCACAGCATCCTGTGTGTTTACTTCAGAGCACTTATCACAAGCTATATAATCTTGTTTATTTGTCTTTCTGTCTCATGAGAATTTAAATTCCAGGAAAATAAGGACCATGCCTGTATTTTCTGCATTTTGTATCTCCAGTGGTTGACCCTGGACTCAGTAAATACTGTCGGCTGATGAACCGCTGGCTGGATGAAATCAGTTGAACATATCCCTTATGTTTCAACACTGGCTCTTATTGTCATTGATAGAAATATCTAGATCATTTGAAGTGCTTCTTTTCTAGTGAGGTACATCTAAGTTTTAGAGCACAGGTGGATGAACTGTCTCCCCTGGGGGTCAGCAGGTGTTCTGTGGTATGTGTTACAATGTAAGTGTTTCTAGTTTTGAGGACCACAGAATCTGTTGCAGCTACTCGCCTTTGCTGTTAGGCCAGAAGGCAGTCTTGCCCGGTATGGAAACAAATGGGCATGCCAGGGTCAATACAATTTCACTTATGGACACTGAAATTTGAATTTCTTACAGCTTCACTGACGCAAAATATTTTTCCATCTTTTTTTTTTTTCTTTTTTGAGAAATCATTTTAACATGTAAGAACTGGAGAGCCTGGCTGGTTCCGTTGGTAGAGCATGCGACTCTCGATCTTGGGGTTGTGAGTTTGAGCACTGTGTTAGGTATAGAGATTACTTAAAAATAAAATTGTTTTAAAAAATGTAAAAGCTATCTTCCTGAACTTGCAGCCATATAAAAATGTATGGTAACTTGCTGACCTCTGGTCTATGTACTTAGCCAAAGACATTCTTTTAGTTGTGCATATATATCTCTGTTCATCTACATCTCCTCCTTCTCTCTCTCCTGAACCATCAGTCCCCCCACCACCCCACCACCCATGGATGTTTCCTGTCGGTAGATTAGCTTGCTGTCCGGAGTCCAGTCTTTAGAACAACTTATTTTGGACCCACATTCCTTTTGAACTACAGTCTATTCTCTCTTCCCCCTTGAAGGAGCTATATAAGTATTAAATGCAATTACACATGTAAGATGTACGAGTTTCTCCTTTCTTTTTATTTATTTTATTTTATTATTATTTTTTTTAACCACAGGTGTTTTTTTTTTTAATATATAATGTGTTCTTTGTTTCAGGGGTACAGGTCTGTGAATCATCAGTCTTACACAATTCACGCCACTCACCATAGCACACACTCTCCCCAATATCCATCTCCTTTCCTTTGAAAAGAAATGCAGTTTGGGGATGCCTGCGTGGCTCAGTCATTAAGCACCCAACTCTTGATCTTAGCTCAGGTCTTGGTCTCCAGTCAGGGTAGTGAGTTCAAGTCCTGCTATTTAAAATAAAGAGAAATAATAAAAATGAAACAAGACAAAACCAGAGAGGGAGACAAACCAGAAGAGACTCTTAATCTTAGGAAACAAACTGAGGGTTGCTTGAGGGAAGTGAGGTAGAGGATGGGGTGACTGGGTGATGGACATTTGGGAGGGCATGTGTTATAATGAGCAATGGGTGTTACATGCCACTGATGAATTAGAAACCTGTACCCCTGAAAAAAATAATACATTAAATGTTAATTAATTGAATTACAATTAAAATAATAAAGTAAATGAATAAAATAAAAATAAATGAAATTTTATACTAGTATTTTTGTATTACTTCATTTACAGATTTCTCTTATTTAAAGGGAAACTAATATGGAAAATATATCCTGAATAATATTTTTCTTCAATGCAGTATGACCCTCATGGTGTTGGGCAGGGGGTGGTGTCTATAATAAATGAAAGTATGCATGTACCTATCTTTGTCTTTTTGTCTCTGACCTTACCAGAATAAATTGTCTTTAGAAACTTCCATGACATTTTCTTCTGCTTGGCGTTTGGGTGACAAGTATACTAGCCTTTCACTTCTCATCTCTTTATTTCCTCTGTGCCTGCTATGGCTCTTTGCTTCCCTAGGGATGAGTAACTGAGTGACTCTTAACTTTTTTCACTGTCCCTCTGCTTATATGTTTGACTCTAACCTATATGCTAGTGGTTCTCAAACTTAAGCATGCATCAGAATCATCTGCAGGGCTTATTAAAACACAGATTGCTGGGGTGCCTGGGTGGCTCAGTCGGTTAAGCGTCTGCCTTCGGCTCAGGTCATGATCCCAGGGTCCTGGGATGGAGCCCCATCGGGCTCCCTGCTCAGCAGCTCCCTCTTCCACTCTCCCTGCTCATGCTCTCTCTCTCTCTCTCACCCTTTCTCTCAAGTAAATAAATAAATAAAATCTTAAAAAAAAAGAAAAGGTGATAGGATCTTTAAAAAAAAAAAACTTACATCAACCTGGTAAGGCTGACTTGGTAAGCTTTGTGAAGACAAGGACAATGTTTGTCTACTACCAACCCTATACTTTGCTAGCACATAGTCAATATTTGATACTCATGTGAGTGTATAGTCTTAATGAGCCATGAATATTTTCCCATCTATTTTATAACACTTATAATTATCATATACCATGCTATTATATCAGTGTACTGTATTTTATCCAGATCTCTGGTGTTTTCTATTGAGGTTATTTTACCTCTTTTTAAAACAATTTAAAGTACAGTGCACTGCCTTGCAGCCATTCAGAAAAGTACATTTCCTTTGCCTCAGCCAACACTGAGTGTTATTGTTGTTTTAATCTTTACTAATTTGATAGACTAGAAGTCGAATATTATTTTTACTCTTTTGACTACAGTATAAAGATAGGTTTTTTTTTTTTTTTTAAAGGTTTAGTTATTTAGGGCCCCTGGGTGGCTCAGTCATTAAGCATCTGCCTTTGACTCAGTTCATGGTCCCGGGATCAAGCCCCGCGTCAGGCGCCCTGCTCTGTGGGGAGTTTGCTTCTCCCTCTCCCACGCTTGTGTTCTCTCTCTCGCTCTCTCTCTGTCAAATAAATAAAATAAAATCTTTTTTTTAAAAAGAGATTTATTTATTTATTTGTTTGAGAGGGAGAGTGTGTGCGAGCAGAGGAAGAGCCAGAGACAGAGGGAGAGGGAAAGTCTCAAGCGGACTCCCCACTGAGCACAGAGCTGGACACAGTGCTTGATCCCACAACCCTGAGATCATGAGCTGAGCTGAAATCAAGAGTTGGACACCCAACTGACTGAGCCACCCAGGAGCCCCTAAAGATAGGGTATTTTTAATGACTGTTAGACTCTTTTAATTTTTAATGACTGTTAGACTATTAGAGAAAAGATTTATCTCCTCTGGAAACAAAATGAAAAGTGGGCTTAAGTCAGTTGCATTGCATTTAGATTCTCACTTACAATTATTATTTTGATGTGTTCTAAGAGCAGAAATCTTAGAGTAAGAGAAACCAAGAATGTGCATTTTATTGTAATATGTCATTAATAAAATTACTTTTGTCAATTTCTTTGAAGGGAATTTATTTAAAACATTAGACATATGTAGCAGGTAGTGTGTCAGGGTGGTAGAGAGAAACCTTTGAACCGGGAAAGGAGCAAAGGAATAAATGTCTAATCAATTTTGTCTCTCCCAAAATGGCCAGGGAACAAGAAGTGAGAAGCTGCTGTGAGTAAAACTGGTTCAGAAATTGTACCAAATGAAATATGCTTCCTACTGCTTTACCTTAGATCTATTTCTTATATGATATTTGCAGCCCTAAATAATTTTTTGCCCCTTTTAGAAACTGTAGGGGGATCACTCAGCAATGATTTTAATGAGTATCAAAGTTGCCATTTTTTTATACAGCAGACAGGACAACATAAGGAGGAAAAGAAAGAAATGAATACTTTTAAATGAACTTTGATGTGCTTAGCCCTTAGACACACCTTACCAGAAAATAGCCACACAAGTAAATCCAACACAGTTCTGTTTTGAGAAATTGTGGTCTGAGCATTGAGGTATTTTAAAAAGAGCACAGGTTTTTGTGGTGGTGTTGTTGTTTTAAGGTTTTATTTATTTACTTGACAGAGAGAGAGAGAGCATAAGCCGGGGGTATGGCAGAGGGAGAAGGAGAAGCAGGTTCCCCGCTGAGCAGGGAGCCCGATATAGGACCCCGGGATCATGACCTGAGCTGAAGGCAAATGCTTAACTGATTGAGCCATTTAGGTGCCCCCACAAATTGTCAATTTTAACTTCATAAATAATAATAATAGCAAAATACGTTCAGTATTTACCTTGTGTCAGGAAGCATGTTGAGTCTTTTACATACACTTTCTCATTTAATCTTCACACAAACCTTCTGAAGTAGATGCTATTACTTTTTCTGTTTCTAGATGAGAAAACAGAAACTTTAGAAAGGTTCCATGACATGGCTCCCACTTGCCTCCCTTAGCAAAGGGATTGCCCTTGGGAGTCCTTGAATTATGGGATTCCTTTCATGGAATAAAGTAACTTTTTTATTTACAAAAATTCATTTTGCATACAATGTCTTGTCAGTGAAATAATGAACTCAGACTTACTATTACTTCTTAAGACAAAGTACAAGCTATGAAACCAACTACAAGTTCTGATGGGCTGACTCTCCTTTTCTTGTGTAAAAATAGTCTATTAAGCCAGTTGGCATCCTACTGATAGGGAAAAGTCATTTCAGTTCTATTTAGCACCTCTAAAAATACATGTTAAAAAGAACTTACTTGCCCCTACTGAAGTTTGCATAAGAGATCTTCCATGGTGCTTCTTGTTTCTCCTCTGCCCCCAAATCCTTCTCCATAGATACGGAAACAGGGACTTTCTCTTTTTTACATCAGCTATTTGCCTTAGGTTTGTATCCTTCTATGTCTGGTTCTTTATGAAATATACATGTATCCCACATGGTAAACAGAGGATTTAGATAAAGAGGATCATGAGGGAATGGTCTCTTTTGTTAGAATATGGAAGCACCCTCCAGAGGCTGAATTAAGAACAACTTCAGGAGAAGGATCCATTTAGGAAAGGCGGTCTGTGCAAATGGATTCTGACATACACCCCCGTATTTATCTTTCCCTTGGGGGTTTCTTAGTTTCTTATTTGCCCCACAAAATTCCAGCTCTGCCATGAATATGAAGCTTTTCCTTTTCTGTTTCTCCTGTTATACCTAAATTAACCTGAAAAAAAAAAAAAGTTATAATTGAAGAGACAATTCAATGTATTGGGTTCTGTTTTTCTGAAATTTCTAGTATTAATGAGACCAAAATCTTCCTTTATTGAGGTTTTGCGCCCCCCTCCCCATTTTTCCTGTGGTACATTACTTCCCCTGTTATAACATTTATTATGCTCTTTTGTATTTATGTGTTTGCCTTTTTTTTTCCCTTACCCCCCACCTCCTTTTTCAGAGTTGCATCCCAAGATCTAGCATAATGCTTGTTAGTACACATAGTTACTCAATATATATTTTTGCTATCATTGTACTTGAATTCTTCCCCTTACAGTTATCTCCCTTTCTGTAAAGGGTTGGTGAGGCAAGATTTCTTCCTAGAAATACAAACCTGATTGTTAAAAAGAACTCTTGTTCTTTACTCACAGGTAATCTAAGAGTATTTTTAACTCTACAATAATTATTGAGAATGTCTCACTGATAAGAGACAGTGGGGTTGGGAACTAAAGTTTGAAGGCCTCTGATGTTCTAGCACTTCAATACTGACATCAACCTGGGAGAATAAGTAGTAGTATTTGTGTTGCAAGGGATGAAACTGAGGTTCAAGAAGCTTAAGTGGCTTCTCCAGGATCTTACAGCTAGTATGCAAGTAAGCTGAAATTTGAGTTGATATTTGCCTTAGTCCAAAATTTCTGCTTTTTCTATTGATCTCTGATCTCTCTGCAGGAAGGTCAAACATTATAGGATCATAATGTGCAGAATATTAGCATTTTTGTTTTTTATCTTTAAAATGTCAGCCTAAGCTTTGTTCTTTTTTAAATTATTTAGATAATTGGCATCCACAAAATTCTCTCTTTTAAAATACACAATTCAGTGGGTTTTAGTCTATTTACAATATTGTGTCACAATCACCGCTAAATCCAGAACACTTCATCACCCCAAAAAGAAACCTGAGCCTATTAATAGCCATTCCCCCTTGCCTTCTCTACCTAACCCCTGGCAACCACTACTCTGTTTTATGTCTGTCTGGATTTGTCCATTGAGGATATTTCAAATAAATTGATTATAGAATATGTGGCCCCTTGTGTATGGTAGCTTTTATGCCGTATGTTTTAGGGCTCTTCCGTGTTGTAGCTTGTATCAGTCCTTCATTTCTTTTTATGTCTGACTTACATTTCATTATATGGATATTATATGGATATGCATTATATGGATATGGATGGACTATTGTCCATCTTTTTTTAGCCCTTTTTGTTTTTAAGTTTTACTTATTAAAGTAATCTCTACATCCTATGTGGGCTCAAACTCAGGACCCTGAGATCAAGAGTCACATACTCTTCCGACTGAGCCAGCCAGGCAAACCTGTTGTCCATCTTTTTAATTATAACCATTGTAGTGATTATGGAATGGTATCTCATTATGGTTTTGATTTGCATTTCTCAATTAGTGATTTTGAGCATCATTTCTTATGCTTGTTGGCCATTTGTATATCTTTCTGGGAGAAATGTCTGTTCAAATCATTTTGTCATTTTTAAATTGGATTTTTGTCCTTTTATTACTGAGTTAGTTGTAACTTATAATTATTATTGAGTTTTAAAAATATGTGTGCTTGGGGCACCTGGGTGGCTCAGTCTTTAAGCGTCTGCCTTCAGCTCAGGTCATGATATCAGGGTCCTGGGATTGAGCCCCGAATCAGGCTTTCTGCTCTTTGGGAAGCCTGCTTCTGCCTCTCCTAGGCTCTCTGCTTGTGTTCCCTCTCTCACTATGTCTCTCTCTGTTAAATAAATAAATAAAATCTTTAAAAATAATAAATAAAATAAAAATAAAAATATGTATTCTGGTTATAGGTCCTTATCAGATGAGTTCCAATATTTCTTTTTCTATTTTATGGATTGTTATTTCACTTTCTTCATAGTGTCTTTTGCTGCACAAAACTTTTAATTCTGATAAAATCTAATTTATTTTTTGTTTGTTGTCTGTGCTTTAGATGTTCTATCTGAGAAGCTGTTGCCTAATCCAAGTTCATGAAGACTTCCACATATTTTCTTCTAAGAGTTTTATAGTTCCAACTCTTACATTTAGGTCTTGGTTTATTTTTATTTTTGTTTGTGGATGTCCACTTGTCTGAGCACCATTTGTTGACTATTCTTTCCCCATTGACTTACTTTGGTACCGTTGTCAAAAATCAATTGACTATAACATGAAGTCAACAACAAAAAAAACAAATAACCCAGTTAAAAATGGGCAAAGGATTTTGATAAACATTTCTCCAAGAAGGATATACAAATAGCCAAAAAGCACATGAAAAGATGCTAGTATCACTAATTATTAAAGAAATGCAAATCAAAACTACAATGAGATATTAATCATCTCACCTCCCCCCATTAAGATAGGCACTAGAAAAGAAAAAAGAAAAGAAAAGAAAACATGTCGATAAGGATGTGCAGAAATTGTAACCTTGGTGCAGTGTTAGTGGGAATGAAAACCAGTATGGAGATTCCTTTAAAAATTAAAAATAAAATTACTGTATAATCCAGCAGTCCCACTTCTTGGTGTATATCCCAAAGAATTGAATGCAGAATCTTGAAGAGATATTTGCATATATATGTTCATTGCTTCATTGTTCACAATGGTCAAGAGGTAGAAACAACCCAGATGTTCATCAGTGAATTAATGGATAAATAAAATGTGGTAAATACATACAGTGGAATACTATTAAGCCTTTAAAAAGGAGGAAATCCACTGAATTGTTTTTATACCCTTGTCAAAAATTATTTGACTAGGAGTGTCGGGTGACTCAGTTGGTGCAGGATCTGGCTCTTGGTATTGGCTGAGGTCTTGATCTCATGGGTTGTGGGATTGAGCCCTGATTCTCAGCAGGGAGTCTGCTTGAAGATTCTCTCCCTCTGTCCCTCTCCTCACTCACACACACACTCTCACTCTAAAATAAACATATCTTGGGAAAAAAAAACAACTCTAACAAACTTAACATTAAAACCCACAAATAACCCAATTTAAAAATGGACAAGGGATTTGAATAAACATTTTGACATATTGCAGCATATCCATGTGCAATATAGATAAAAACTGAGCATGTTATGCTAAGTGAGGTAAGCCAATCACATAAGACAGTTCTGTTCCATTGGTCTATATGTCTAGCTTTATGCCAATGCCACATAGTCTTGATTACTTGCCACATAATTTTATAGTAAGTTCTGAAATAGAGAATGTTACATCCTTCAGTTTTGGAGGGTTTCTTTCAATATTATTTTGGCTATTCTGTTTTGGCTTTTCATTTTTCATATGAATTTTAGAATGGGCTTGTCACTTTTTACACAGAAGGCAGCTGGAATTTTAAAAGAATGTATTGAATCTGTGGATCGATTTGGAGAATATTGCCATCTTTTTTTTTTTTTTTTTGAAGATTTTATTTATTTGAGAGAGTGAGTGAGTGAGCACGAGCAAGGGGAGGGGCAGAGGGCAGAGAGAGAAGCAGACACCCTGCTTCAGCAGGGAGCCTGATGTGGGCCTCAATCCCAGGACCCTGAGATCATGACGTGAGCCAAACACAGATCCTTAACTGACTGAGCCACCCAGGCACCCCGAGAATATTGCCATCTTAACAACATTTAGTCTTTCAGTCAATGAAAATGAATGTCTTTCCTCTTCAGTCTTTTATTTCTGTCAATAATGCTTTGTAATTTTCTTATTATGCAAGTACACTTCTTTGTAGGCAGAGAGGCAGGTAGAGAGAGAGGAGGAAGCAGGCTCCCTGGCTGAGCAGAGAGCCTGATGCGGGGCTTGATCCCAGGACCCCGGGATCATGACCTGAGCCGAAGGCAGAGGCTTTAACCCACTGAGCCACCCAGGCGCCCCGTAAAATATGTTTCTATCTCAGGTTAGTTTTTATCATTTACAAGCCCAATCTCAAAAAGACTTGATACTAAAGTTTTCATCATGTTTATGGTACTGTGTTTCTTTGGCACACTACCACTATAACATATGTGTTGTAAGTCATGCTCTCCCTTCCTCCGACCCTCATGTATACACAGTCTTATTCCTCCTCCACCTCTCCCAAGATAGTAAAGGTTGTTGTTTGATTTTCTTCATCTCTGTAAGTAGTATAGATATGGAAGTCTCATTTCTGATACCATTTCCATTCTTTAAAAAAAAATTAATTTGTGATAATTAAGTCAAGATTTATGGCTCTCCATATAAATATATGTTTTGATTATAGATTGCATCAACCTGGCGTCTTCTTCTTTGTACAAAAGTGGAATGAA
This sequence comes from Mustela nigripes, assembly GCF_022355385.1. Lineage (NCBI taxonomy): Eukaryota > Metazoa > Chordata > Mammalia > Carnivora > Mustelidae > Mustela > Mustela nigripes. Next base: position 69,073,420 of record NC_081559.1, on the reverse strand, counting down.
AGATAGTTTATCTTAGAGCCCAGTGGCCAGAAGTAATCTTCTATCTATAGGATCATAAAATAGTTGAGAAGTTTTTCTTGCAGCTAACAGAGTTTTAGTCTCAAGCTACAAATATTGGTTTCAAACCTCATGACAACTGTAATCACAGGATATTTCTATATGTAATGTTTAAAGCTAGAATGTAGAAATGCAAAGAAAAAGAAAGAGATTAAAAAACTGGCTATCAGACATCAGAGTACAAAGTGTTGTCAGGGTTAGGTGCAGATCCCATTTGCAGAGATCACAAATCTAGGTTTTCACAGGTGGTCCAGAAACTGTATTTTGAGAAAATTGCTCTATAGTATCAAAAATGTGCCCTGCTTGGGACCACTCAGTATGAACACAAATCATAACTTAGTAGCTTTGAAGGAGTAAGAAGCATGAGATTTGAGGAACATCTTAAAGTTTGAGGTGCTTCTTTTGGTTCATTTACAATAAACTTGGATGGTTTAGACTTGAATTATAGTAGTTGAGGTCACAGATTTAACATGGGAATGAAAAAAACCCCACTATCCTGTGAATTTTATATAGCCTTACCTAAATTAGGTATGCTTCCCCCATATTCTATTAGTATGGTTTTCACTTTGCCATTGTAGCTAATAAACATGCATCCTTACAGGGATCAAGTCAACTGTAGTTCACTTATTTCTACAGGTTGACTCTGGCAGAAGAGACCAGTAACGAAATTAACTTTCAGCTTAATTCATTCCTATTCATCGATCCACCCAGCAGCAAATGAGCATCTGCTTATGCCAAGGCATTGTTGTAAGTGATGCTGGGAGTATTGCAGTGAACAAAATATTTTAAAAGTTCCTTGCCCTAATAACTGGGTAAGTGGGTTCACCAGTGCTGGGTGGAAGACCATAAACATTAAGAAGAGCAGTGCTAAGAAAAGTCTATGTGAGGGAACAGTGAGTCACAGAAAATGGGAAGGGTTTTTGTTTTTCTTTTAAAGATGGTGGACAGTAGGGAGCACCTGGGTGGCTCGGTTGGTTTACTATGACTCTTGATTTCCGGTCAGGTCGTGATCTCAGGAGTGTGGGATTGAGCCTTGTGTTGGGCTCTTCTCTGAGCAGAGTCTGCTTGTCCCTCTCCTCCTTTACTCTCTGCCCCCACGCATGGGTGCATGGGTTCTGTCTCTCAAATAAATAAGTAAAATCTTTTTTTTTTTTTTTTTTTTTTTAAGGTGCTGAACAGTAGCATTTAAACAGAAAGGTTTTAGCACTTGTTCAGTTTCTGGCTTATGCCATAAAATGGTAATTTGCCATCTGAAAAGGATCGCCTACTCACTGAACTTTAGAGTTGTTAAGAACAACAGAACTTTCTTCTGATGAAATCTGATGCGGAAATTCAACATATAAGAGTGATGCAGCTGTGATTGAAATATGAAAGTGAAGGGTCCTTCACCTTCATTGTCCTTCCTTCATCTCTGCACCCTTTCCTTTCTCAGTACCTTGGGAGCTTCGTCAGGGAACCCAGAACATGTGGAAAACTACTCATCAGTTTGCAGATGAGTAAATTAAAGCTAAGAGACCTTAAGTAGCTGCCCGTAGTCAATTAGCCAGTGATTAGCCTAAAGCTCTTTCCATCTTATCCAGTTAGAATATGTTTGAGCATCTGTGTCCGTGCTGTGCTAGGAGAGTTCTGTGGATATATCCATGAACAAAGAAAGAAAAGTCTCTGACCTCAGGAAGTTTTTATTGTAGTGGGAGGAGATAAGAAAATAGGCAATTTATAAGGTGGAGTGTGTCCATGTGGACACACTCTGTCCCTGTGGAAGCTCAGGGAAAGCTCTGCAGGAGCTGGTCTTAAGTAAAAACTGGAGTTTCACCAGTTAAGAGGAACAGCACTCATATACTTAAATGAAGAGAACCCTAAGATGTGGTCATTATCAGTATCTGATGCTTTCAGCTATAAATGACAAAGACCATCCTAATACATAATAGTATGTCTCTAGGGTTAATTCCGTGTTCCTGGCTTTTGCTTTTGTTTTTAAGATTTAATTAATTAATTAGACTGAGAGAAAGCATGCTAGAGGGGAAGGGCAGAGGCAAAGGGAGTGGGAAAGAATTTCAAGCAGACTCCCCTCTGAGTACAGAGCCTGAAAGGGGGCTCTATCTCACAACCCGGAGATCATGACCTGCAGTCAGATGCTTAACCGGCTGAGCCACCTGGGCGCTCCTCAGTGTTCTGTTTAATTCAAGGTTGTGGTATTATCGGGAAGAAGGATTTTTCTCATCTTTCTCATCTCATCTTTGATTCTTTTGGTCACAAAATGGCCGCTGGAGTTCCAGGGGTAGTATCCAGACATAGTGTCCAGTAGAGGCTCCCTTCTTTTCACTGTTTCAAAGCCAAAGGAACCATTCAGAATCTTTTTCTAAAGCTGGTAGGAGGCTTTCCTTCATTCCCCATTGACCAGAACTGGTTCACATGCCACTTCTCTAAGCCGTTGCCAGCTAAAGAATGGGATTGCTATGATTTACTCAGACTAATTAGGATTCATCTTGCTGTTTCCTCCTGTTTATTCATTGAAAGATTTGTTTTTTTTAAAACAGCCCTTTTGCTGAACATAGAAAATATTCCCATACAGTTGTTACCTGTTCATCACATAGAGATTAATTGTATATATTATACTTTTTTAAGCACATTAAGTGTTTAAGAAATCCTGGAGTCACAGTGAGCCAAAAGTGTTAGGATAAGTATATCCCAATTGCTTTAATTTGCTTTAAGTTTGCCTGCTTGTCATAACACCTATCGTTTCAGTTTCCGTATAACCTTCCAATTACTCCTAGAGTCAGAAATCTTGTTAATCCTTGGAATAGAGTCTGAAACCCGATTTTCATTTATTTGCGGCTAAAGGAATGCCCAATTCTCTAGGTTTCATTCCCTTTTATACACACACTTGGTTGGATGTATACAAATGCCATTTTGTTATAGTGCAAAATGAATGGAGTTTTTCAGACAGTGGTTCTGTGAGATCCTCATAGGGAATAATTTGTAGCATAATACTCCATTTACTTGATAGGAACTTAAATTTCACAAAGTGCTTTCTGTAAGAGTCACTTCTTATAATTTGAATCTAGACTACAAAGCTAACTTACTACAGATTTTTTTCCAGGTATGAAGCTTATTAGACTAAGACAGGTGTAATTATGTCTTATAAAATAAGAAACTGTTGACTATATATAATGCTATCTAAACTAATTATTTTTATTATTTTTATTTTTTTAAAGATTTTATTTATTTATTTGACACAGAGAGAGAGATCACAAGTGGGCAGAGAGGCAGGTAGAGAGAGAGGGGGAAGCAGGCCCCCTGCTGAGCAGAGAGCCCGATATGGGGCTTGATCCCAGGACCCTGAGATCATGACCTGAGCCGAAGGCAGAGGTTTAACCCACTGAGCCACCCAGGTGCCCTAAACTAATTATTTTTATTGTGAATCTGAAACTTCTTCGACATTGCAGGGGATTCACAGCAAACATTTTCCTCACACTTCCTGAAATTCTAGTGCCATTTTTCTCCTCTGGTTTCGAACCTAAAGGATGTAAACAGGAACTTTTTCATTATCTCATTCCCCTCATATCAGAGGGATAGGTGGTCAGCATGAGCTCAGTTATAACTGGTCTGCAGAGTTATCTTGGACACATTTTTGTCCTATCAGTTAATGTGCCGTTATTTTCAAAGTCCTTTAGTTCAGTGCTTCTGCAAGTTTGACATGCCTATAAAGTGCCTGGGGGTCTTGTTGAAATGCAGATTCTGAGGTTGTACGTTTCCAGTAGACAACTGAATGATGTGACCATACTTTGAGGAACAAAGTTATATTCATTATCCTGTACAGTTTCCATGAAATCAGACAAGAGCAGGGAAAGTTGAAGTCTGTTATGTACATCGAAGATGAGGGTCTCTTTTGGAATAGGGATTAGATTATTTAGACACTCTTCAGTTAGAGTTTATTTTTCTTTTTGTATTTCTTTTTTCTCCCTCCTCCCCGCCCCCTGCACCGCCACTAACTTCCTTCATAGCTCTGTTCTAATAACTTTAGTCAAGGAGTTATGAAGAGTTGGTAGTTTTGGATTTTCTAGAGCTCATTTTTGGCCTTGAATGAATATTGTTTATAGGATATATATTTCAGTTTGTACATTGTATATTAATTTTAGTATTAACAATTCTAGTGTTACTTATTGTCATTTGTGAAAGAACTGGATTAATGTTTATGTCATCCATAGAGGATGATTTTATCTTCCATAGTCTTATTTCTTTTTCTTTTAGAATACTATAAATTGACATTAATTTGCTGTGATAATGTTTGGAAAATGGAAAAAAGGAATGTGATATCTTGAAGTCATTCTTTGGTTCTCTGGGCAATTCTAATAGAGTAAACCTGCAAGGGAAGAGACTAGAAATGACCTCAGTGTTTTTCAGTGCCCCCTGAATTTATGGTACATCTATACCATGAACAACAAGAGAAGAACTAACTTAGTAAATTCTAATAATGTTGACTGAATGGTATTAAATCACTAAATGAACCAGCCCTAAATCGTCCTTTTTGTAAGTTATGTCATTTTCTGAATATTGACATATAGTTCTTGGCAACAGTTATATTCAGTCAGAGGCAAGTTGTCACTGCTGATTTTTTAAAGCTAAGACCTAGATTCACACAGAAAATTATGTAGGTTGTATTTAAGAATCTAATACCATATGTAACAGTTTTAAAGATATTAAATACAGTTTGATATTACAAACTAGGATGAACATATTTGAGAGAGTTTTAATGTTCAGCAAAGATACTCTAAATGGTAATATAACTTGGGTTTTGTCCTGGGTTGAGCCATCTTCAAGAATTTTTAGACAATATAATCAGAATTTAGTACCTAGGAGGCAGTTCAATGGCTAGATGGACATGAAGTGTAGAAAAAAGTTAAAGTTCTTATTAAAGTATAAAGGTGGTTTGGTTTTTTGTTTTTTTGTTTGTTTGTTTTTTTGAAGTTGTGTTTAAGTAATCACTATACCCCAGGTAGGGCTCCCAACTCATGACCTCCAGCATCAAGAGTCCCATGCCTTCCGACTGAGCCAGCCAGGTGCCCCTTAAAATATGTTAGAGAAAACTATCTCAGGGGGTTATTTTAAGTTATAAAAATTTAGTTTTATGTAGAATATCAAATAGCACCATTGGGATTGTCCTATTTCCCACTAGAAAGGTTAGTATTGTTTTGTGAAACCTCTGTCGGTTTGGATATGTGTATAAAAATAATATGTCTGTGCACCATATGTTTGAATCAAGTGTAAAGTTTGAAAGTTGTTGTACTAGAACACAATAGAAAGGAAGACTTAGGTCCAGTATGGAGAGCTTTAACTTAAGATGGTGGTCTGAACCAGTACAGGAATCTCCATTCTTGTTCCTAATGTATAGAAACACCACCAGAGAAAATAACCAGAAAAGGATGGTCTTGATGATGGTGTGGTATTTTTAGAACGCACAGAAGGACTTGAAAGCAAGTAAGGGATTTTCTAGGTGCCAAAAACAAAGAGGAAATTCAGTGAGAGTAGAGAGTGAAATCAATAGAATATGGCCCTCAGGGGGAAAAAAAATTATATATGGCCTAGAGGCCTTGGGGGTCTTAGGAGTAAGTCAAGGTAGAGACCCCAGAAGACTGCAGGTGCAGGAATGAGGCTCACTCATAAAGCCTAAAAAAATTGATCCTTCCCATGATCATTCCCACCCCTTCTGAACAAAGAAAGAAACTGTACTGTCAGGAATTAGAGACTAGGACGGCACTCTAAGAGGCAGGGGGCCTTAATTTGCATTAGCAATAACCTAGTGCAGAAACACTAAGCCTTTAAGTGATCCAGAGCCCACAACCCTCTATAGGTCTTTTCCTGGAAGAACAAACACAGAACTAGCCCACAGATACATCTCTAAACACAGGGGTCAGCAGACCTTTGGAACTTGACTGCTGCTGCCAAATGACTGCACACCCCAGAACAACGCAGCACATACACAGGAACCATGTTATGAGAGGCTGCTAGAGGATGATTAATGGTGGGAGGCGGAGTTTTGTCCAAAAAAAAAAAAAAAAAAAAAACCAGAAGTAATTAAGGCAGCCCAGAAAGAACTTGTAAATTAATCTGTTTAAAATATGGGAAGGGACTAAGAATTCATTAGACAAGTAAAACATTACTTAAGAGCAGATAGATTTGAAAGAGAAACAAATAGAATTTTTAGAAATAAAATTAGGGGTGCCTGTGTGCTCAGTCAGTTAAGCATCCGACCCTTGATTTTGGCTCAGGTCATGATCAGGGTCATGGGATTGAGCCCTGTGTTATGCTTGAGACTCTCTCCTCCTCTCTCTGTCCCTCCCCTACCTCAAATAAATAAATAAATTTGGGGGAGGGGGAGAAATATGTGGACATGCTTTTAAAAGAAAAAAAGTAAAATTAGCATCTGGGAAAAGAAATACAAACAATGTAAATGACCCTTAGGAAAATCAAATTACGGAATCTGGAATTTCAAGACTTGCTAAGAAGGTCAGATTATAACAGCAAAGGTAAATTTGAGACATGATCTTTTAGAAATCTAATACTAATTTAATATTAAAGATCTCATTCTGCCAAACAGTCTAACCTCACAACCTGCCAGTGTATGTCAGAGCATCATCCTTTTAGGCTTAAAACTGGCTGTCCCTGCTTTGTCCCCTTCCTATGGAATCATTACCAGAGAGAAAAATACAACTAATGGCAATTCCTCTTTCCATTTGTCATTCATAAGACTTTAGGGAAATCAACATGGCTCTGGCTCCTTATCAAGAGAAAGACGGATTACCTTGCAATAATCTGTATAAATTTGCAAAATGAATATTATCACAGTTTTACAGTTTATTATTTTGGTCTTTAACAATTGGATGGATTTCTTAGGCATTTGCTAACATTTGTATATGGAGATTATTATTCAGTCACTTTAACAGATACTTGAAATTGTTTCTCTAGTAGTGGTACTGAGCTCAACTTTCATTTTCCATATTCCTCATGTGCCAGTAGCACACATTTTTAGATAACTAACTATAGTTTGGGGTATGGTTTGTAGCAATAGAATAGACATTTTTCTGCAAAGGTAACTGGTCCCAATGGGGTTCAAACTTGTGATCTTGGCCTCATTATCACACTTTTGTAACCATCAGACCTAATAGATATATTATATGTATTTCAGTCTGTAATCTCAAAATTGAGTGCTATTTTTTTTTTCATTACCCAAGGTTTATTTCAGATATGTAATTAAAAATCACTTTGGGACATTTCTCACTTTCGTTTGATAGTAAAAGTAACAAAAGTAAAGCAGACAGCCAAAGAACCTAACTCACTTTTCATCTTCCCTGTGTTTTCTATGACAGTGAAAGTCACAAAAGTGAAGCTTGCAGGCAAAGAGCCTAACTCACTTTACGGAGAGTGCTCCGGTCCCTTTTTCTTTTAGTGAGGCTATAGCAGGTCTGATGTCAGTCACTTTAGAGACCTTTAGACCTCAGTGCTCATTTATTGCTAAAATGTACCAGCTCTGCTTCTGCATTATGAAGATCATCTGTCAACACTTTGAGATATTCTCCTTTGTTATTAAGCTTGTGATGCTCTACACTGTCAGGTTTTTTGCCAATTATAGTTAAGGTACAATGGTGTATTCACCAGATCAAAGTCTCACATTGGCGGTAGAGGAATGATTTGTAAGTCTTTATTCATCTGAATTGTACAATAGAACACCTGAGGAATGCAAATAATCCCTCTGAGGACTCTGCAGGAAAGGCTGTTAAAATGACAGGGTAGAACTATTGTTATTCTGAATTGATGCTTTAGCCAAAGTAATTATTTCTTATCTTGTTGTTTCATAACAGTTCTGGTTTTATTAGTTATGTTGACCATATTTATGAAACAAAATGTGTATGATATTTTTATATTATCCTTTTACCTCGGCTTGTTTTATTTCATTTTCACTGAATTGTATTTGGTATGGATCTCTCTCTCTCTCTCCATACATACACATGCTTGATTCTGACTTGTAAACGTATGTTACTAATCCATATTGTTTTGTTTGAACAGTGTTAAGTCTGTAAAGTAACTAAAAATCTCATAATAATATTATAGGCAGAAGTATCAGTTTAAATTTTCTCATTTTGGGGGTGCCTAGAAGGCTCAGTCTGTGGAGTGTGCGACTCTTGATCTCAGGGTTGTGAGTTTGAGCCCCACATTGGGTATAGAGATTATTTAGAAAAATAAATCTTTTAAAAAGTAGCAAAACCACAAATTTTCCCTTTTTCCTTTAACCTGTCCTTTATAATTTTGGATAGGAAAATATCTAGTTTGGATTTCCTTTTTTTTTTTTTTTTTTTTAAGGTTTTATTTATTTATTTGTCAGAGAGAATGAGCACAGGCAGAGGCAGAGGGAGAAGCAGGCTTCCCACTGAGCAAGGAGCCTGATGTGGGATTTGATCCCAGGACGCTGGGATCCTGACCTGAGCTGAAGGCAGCTGCTTAACCAACTGAGCCACCCAGGGGTCTCTGGATTTCCTATTTTAAAGGACACATACTTTATTCCAAAGTACATCTTAGGGATTGGCCCATTCTTTCAGGATGTGACCAAAGGAAAAAAAATTAGGAAGATCAAAAACTACTGATAACATTAAGTAAGTAATTATAGGTTAGCCTTATATAACAAACATGTGCAAATTATTATGCAAATTATTCATTTCCTTATCCGATCATAAATCCTACTTGGTCGGGCGTATTCTTAATTTTATAATAACTGATCCCCTGTCATTTTTTTTGATAGGTGAGTTTTGGTGATTTTGTGGTTTAGTTTTTGTGTTTCCTTTCCCCTATTGTGACATTGACATTGATTAAAGAACTCCTGCCACAATTTTTTGTCATAATAGCTATTAAAACCTTGGTGTAAATGTGGGAGGCTTATAGGATTATAGAAGATTACGGTATGCATTAATATTTTTAACGTAAGTTTCTGTGAAATTTGTACTCACTTCCGTATTAAACCCTATTCCAGAATCATAGGCATAGGGGCGCTTGGGTGGCTCAGTCAGTAAAGTGTCTGCCTTCGGCTCAGGTCATGGTCCCCAGGTACTGGGATTGAGCCTCCTGCATTGGGGCTCCCTCTCCATCTGCCCCAACACCCCCCCCCCTTTCTCTCTCTCTCTCTCTCTCTCTCTCTCAAATAAATAAACTCTTAAAAAAAAAAGAATTTAGCAAAATCATCTGTAATTATTAACAGTAATAATCATAATAGTAATGCTGTTTACTCTGTCAGACATTAATTTTCCAGGTTCATTATAGTATAATGTGTACTACAGATTATCTCCATTTTTAATAGGTGAGGAAACTGAGGTTTAGAAGGTTTTGATAATCTGCCCAGGATTAAAGAGCTAGAGAAGTCCTGTAGAATCAGACCCTGGTTAATGTATTCGCTACCCTTACTTCATTTATATTCTAACTCTGCTTTGCCCAAATAACCCATGATCTGGAAAGGGAAAAAAAATCACTCAGTAACATCTTTTTGGGTAACAACTTGGTGTCTATTCCCTAACTGATTGTGCTTTCCAAACCCTTTGTGATTAAAGGAATTTATTTCCTCTGCAGTTCTCTTATTTGTGCTCCTGCATAAGTAAGAACAGTGTGGATACAATCAGCTACGTTTGTAAATGTGCATTTCTGGTTGTGTTTCTTTTGACTAGCAAAAATCTCCCTCAAAGTCAGGTACAAATGTAAGCTCTTGTTAGTCCAAGAGGGAGCTGACCTAGGCATATAAAATTCTGGGTAGAACAAATGATTTATTTGGCAAAAACTCTTCAGAATTAGCTGGCACTTCTTAAGCTTGATTCTTGTACAAGCAGGACTTAATGTTTTTGCTTCTTAAAAATTTACTTTGTAGAGTAAGGAAAATAATAAATCATAAGATTGAGGTTTTCAAGGACACAGGTGTTAATGCTGAGCAAAAACTTTAAAAAGTTTTATAATATTTGTATAATGGTTCATATAGATAATGTACTAAAGTAAAACTAGATTACAGTAAAATCTTATGGCATATACCTGAAGCAATTGCTGCCTGTTAATGCCTTGACCTTGGAAAGCTATACACAAAAAGATGGCATCATAAAACCGTGCAATTCTTATGAATATGTATGTGCTACTTGATAATAATGAATGTGGTACAGTCATGCATGCACTACAAGATAATGTTGTGCCCTTTTTTGTCTACAGGTTGATAAAAATTAAAGAGTGGGTGGACAAGTATGACCCAGGTGCCTTGGTCATTCCTTTTAGTGGGGCCTTGGAACTCAAGTTGCAAGAATTGAGTGCTGAGGAGAGACAGAAGTATCTGGAAGCGAACATGACACAAAGGTTAATTAGCATTCATTTTCCCTACACTTTATTATCAACTATTTCCTTGCAGTAATTTAATTGCTTGCGCTGATAGAATAATAAATGACAGAGTAATTACCATTATAAAGAAGGAATCTTCTCCTTTCTTTACCATGAGACAGAGTGAAAAGATTTATTTTAAATTAAGTTTTTAACTGTCATCTGTCATCTCTGTACAGTGTTTTAATTATAACATAGGTATTAGTTATGTATATTTTTGAGAAGGAATGATCGCCAAAACTCTTTCGTCATGTTCAGTGGGGGAGGGGAAAGGGCGAATCAGTTGCCTTAATTTTTTTCTGAGTAACACTAATATATTGTTTAAACATTGGATTTCAATCAAATAATTTTGCTTTCATGACCCACGTCCTGGAAATAATTAATATTGGAGGAAAATAGTCATAGAATGGGTAGATCAAATTTTTCTTTTTTTTATAGTATACAATTCAAAATGATATATTCAGACAAATATAATTAAAACTAATTTTAGAAGGGATTTTTTTTAGAAACAGTTATATGTATTCAGGCCTCTTCAAGTGTATCATGGAAGATAAACGGTCAGTTACTAATATCTTGAACATTTCTGCTTGAAATGAATAATTTTAGCTCTATACTGATCTCTGGCACAATCAAGTTATATGTTGAGTGAATTTGTTTCATTTTATTTCAGCGCTTTGCCAAAGATCATTAAGGCTGGGTTTGCAGCACTCCAACTAGAATACTTTTTCACTGCAGGCCCAGATGAAGTGCGCGCATGGACCGTCAGGGTAAGATTCATACTTATTCATCAGCTATATCCAGTTCCACACTATTGAATTCAGATTGATATCACTGACTTTGAAGTTTGTCATGGTGGCGGTTAGCTAGTCATTACAGATGAGGTTTTTGTCCAGGATAACTTTAATTATTTGTGAGCTGCTGAACAGTGAAAGTAGAGCGGCATTGATTGAGGCAGGTAACAATTGATTCTGCCTATTACATAGTCTGAATTTCTTCATCCTGTAGAATCTGTCTACCCTCCTCCTGTGGTCAGAGATAAGACGCACCAGTATTGTGCTTGCTTAATCTGTGTGACTGGGTTTGTCTGCAGTGAAATTGATGTTGCTTTTCATTTTGTATTCGCTAAGTTTGTTTGGGTTGCGGGTGGTTCTTTCCTCCTTTGCTTTGCTCGGATTACATTTTCAGCAATAAAAGCAATATGACATCATTATGCTCTTCATAGATACACAGTTGGGCTCAAAGAGCTAAACTCAATGTGTAATAATTCATGCTTTTTTATTTGAATTCATAGAAGTGGTGTTTATTTTTTGCAGTATTATATATTCAATCTTTCTTCTTTAAAAATGTGATATGTATTTTAAATATTGATGTATACTGATTACGACCAGAAAGAATGACTAATTTATTCCCGGAGGACAATAGACACTGTGAACTGTAATGGCTTGCTTTTAAATGTAAATATATTGTAATATGGTAGTTACTATTGAAAAATATTTTGAAATATATGTAGTCCCAAATAGCGGTTACAGAATATAATGTCCGAACTTTCAGAAATATCCAGTGTGTCTTATGGATTCTTTTATTATGCTTTTTTGAGTATCTGCTCCATGATAAATTTTAGTGCTGTTTTTATTTCTGTTTTCACTATCATAATTTATCATTACATTCATTTTTATTTAATGTGGATAGAATCACGGAGGCAGTTCAACGTAACATTAAATGTGTTGTGTGAATATGAGATTCACTTTTGTTCCTTCTCCCCTTTGTAAAAAAAAAAAAAAAATGATTGACTTCTAACCAAGGTCCTTTTATGTAGACTTAGAAAATAATGTCAAAGCAAATCCAAGTTGGTAAACAAATTGCCACGGTTTATTTTCACTACATATTTTAGAGCCTTAAAACTTCTAAACTTAAGTGTATGCAGCAGGGAAGGTAACGTGTTCTGGGCTTGAAAGTGTGAAAGCTGGTTTATCTGAAGACTGATTGTTAAGTATCCGTGATTTAATGTGCTGAGATATTTAGTCAGGTAAGCATCAGTGAGTAGCCATATTAACCCAATACATCTTTTATTGTAAAAACTGTGCTTTATAGTGTCAGACTCCTTATCACTTTAACATGCTTTATTAAGCAGCCTTTAGGTCACCATTATTTCTCAAATTTCTTTCCATGGTTGTGTGTGTCTGGAATGTATGTCCTTGTAATTTAACATATGGAGTAATTATAAGACATTTTTCTTGCCATATCAACTAAAAATTTTCCTTCCTCATGGTTAGAGGCAGCATGTATTATGTTAAGTACCTGAAATTTTTACTACTAAAATTTTATGAGAATTTCTGAATTATTTGCCAAACATAGATTATGTGATTTGTTAGAAATATCTCTAAAATGTCCCTTTGTATATTGATTTTTATATGTTCTTTAGACGAGCAGAAATTTTAAGGCTTTTTATCTTTTAAAACCTTTGATAATTCAGCTTGAAAGTTACTTGAAAAATCCTTATTTTTCTCCACTGTGAAGAATAGAAAATCGAAATGAAACCGACACCAAAACTAGACCACTGCATCTGAATCAATACAACTGGATGACTGTTAGGAAAAACAAAGCTATGCTTTAATATCTACTGATCTGTCTGTGCTAAAATCTGCTGCACAGACAGTGCCCAGTGTTAAAAATGTACTAATTGTATATCTGACATTTTAACCATAGTATTAAACTAAGTTTAAGTTGAACCCAACTGCAGATCAGAAAAAAGAAACTCCACACTTACAATCAATCATCTTAAATGCAATTAGTTTTCTCTGGTCTTTCTTCTCAAAGAAAGGGACGAAGGCTCCTCAAGCTGCAGGAAAGATTCACACAGATTTTGAAAAAGGATTCATTATGGCTGAAGTAATGAAATACGAAGATTTTAAAGAGGAAGGTTCTGAAAATGCGGTCAAGGTAAGGAGTTATTTTCATATTTATAATTTCAATTTATAATTTTCACTAATATGAAAATACTCATGAGTAAAATGAATGATTACTGTCTTTTAAAATGTGTGTCAGGGTTTAGTGTTACGTCAACTGATTGCAGAAGCTGTAGGTGTTTACAGCTTTTAGATACTTTTTAAAATGTGTGAATTGTCAGTATTACATATTAATATATTTCTAAAACTGAAAATAAAAATAGTTTTAAGTAATTACAAATAATTTCTAAGAGTTTGTTCACTAACCACCAATGAAAAATTATACTTATTACATTTGAATATCTGAAATAGAAGTGGTATGTATATACTTATGATTAATTCAAGGAAAGGGACAGAAATTCAGTTAAATAAAACCTGTTCTTGCTAAAACTTAACGGTTATACTTTTTTTTTTTTTTTTTTAATTTCTTTGGGAATTTGATTTGCTTTTTCAACACTAGAGGGCAGGTCCAAAATTGTGCTTTATTTTAGCTAATAAGTATAATTTGATTTGCAGCCACTAACAATGAAGAATTGCTATACATGAGTAATAAATGATTTTTTTAAAATGTAAATTCTGCTGCAGGCTTAATTTTGTTTGGCTTTATTAGGTTTTAGTTGGCAAAATCTAGAACTGTGCCATCCCTAATCAATAAATAGTTCAAGTGATTAAACTGCCATTTTAGGAAGCCTTCTTTATCTTTAATTTGATATTTGAAGACTACCATAGAAAAATATTGCAGAAGTTAAAGAGGTCTCTCTTGTATTTACTACTTCATAATTTGAAAGGAATGCAAAAAAAGTTTATTTCAAGTTTAGTTTATTTGCATTGGTAATCATTGAAAAGATCACACTGAACAGCAGGACTTTAATAGAACTGTTGGAACCCCAGGAAGAGGAGGGAAAAATCTTGGTATAATTGGTTCAATGTAGAATGCAAGCCATTTTGTTTTCTTAAGTGGAGTGAAAGAAGTTGCATTTTATAACTCAACAAAGTCATTAACTTTTTCATGGTGTCATTTGTATCAGTAGATATGTATGCAAATATTGAGATTGAATTTTGTCAGGAATACTAATCAGACTTGAAAAATCTAATTATTTTTTCAACATGCTATATCATGTTGGCATATATATTTTTCGTAAAGATGATTAAAATAAGGATATTTTTCTATTACTAGATTTCAGGAACGAGTGCCGCTTCTTTTCTATACTCTCATGTATAAACCTGTTTCACCAATCCTTAATCGATGTCTGTGCTGTAATAAACTTGAAAGTTATATAAATGGGGAATGTTTCCTTGTACAATACAGAGAAACCTTATAATATGTAATAAAATAGTATTTCTTGCTTGTAGAAATGCTTTACACTAACTGGAAGCTTTTATACTATAAATTAGAAAAAATTGAGCTTAGAATACCATTAAGTATTTTGTGTGGTTTTTAATCTCCAAAACAAACATTTCAGAATTTAAACTCCAAGTAAAGTAAAGGATTTATGAAGCACTCTATGCCTTCTTATTCAACAAATATTTACTTGTATATTATCAAGTAGGTTTCAGGTTTGAGAGCAAGAGTGTGTGTGTGTGTGTGTGTGTGTGTATTTCTAACACCAGTGCAGCATAACTAATTTAATGCCAGTGCTGTGAACTATATACTGAATAGCTCTGTGTGGGCTTTGTAGTCTACAGGGATATCACATTATTAGCAATCATATCTGCTTAGGCAAAGCTGGCTTCTACAGATGGCTGCTTTCAAGTGCAAATGAACTGGTTAGACGTGTCTTGTTTAATACATACTCAAGATTCACAAATGGGTATTGATTTTTTTTTCAACCAGTGTTTCTGATAGCAGTGGAAATGGATTAAATGGTCTCTAGAGAATTTAAAGGAACACTGTCACCTTTAATTAGTAGTAAACTTGAGTGGTAACAAAATATATAAACTTACATTAATATGTCATGTCAATATGTATTTGATTTAAATTGTCTATATAGTTTTATAACAGTGGGCTTTAGAGTCTCAAAATAAGTAGCATATGGCCTTCAGTCTGTCACGTGTCTTTACAGAAATCATGCGGATATGGGTGTGTGCATGTATGTGTGTATCTGTGTCTTTTAGAAGTCAGCTCCAGCTTACCAGCACATTATCAGCAGGTGATTTTTGGTATGTTGTCTAGACTTTTGAAAACGGGCTTTACTAGGGCTCTGGGAGCTGGTTTGTTGATTTTCACCTCAGATGTACAATCTTTGTTAGTCTTATTTCTGATTAGTATAATTGTACTTGACTTCAGATGTTCTTATCAATATCCTCAAAGAGAAGTACTAATCTAATTGGCTAAAGGTTTCGTGTTCTCAATAAATTCTAGCAGGAAGAAAATACTTTGGAGAATTTTTTCTGAAAGATCCTCTAGTTCTTGTTGTTGAGTGGTCATTGGTGGAGTCATCTGGGGCTGCGTCAGGTGTGTGTCGTGTTAAGTGTAGGTGTTGAAGAGCCTGTTGGGCTTTGGGTGAAGTGTGTGTGCTGGGCCTAGGGTGAACCTGGGACTCTGGGCTGCCACTCATGGGTAGTAGAATTGCTGGCGGATTGCGCTTCTGGTTGTGCATACCAGCAGCTGGAATCAGCTGCTTTGCCGGCTCATTTGCAAGCAGGAAAAGTATCTGTCTTTGCAGTTCCAACCTGTTAGAGTCTGCCTGTAACTAGGGCCGGTAGTCCATAAACTTCTTTGTGATAAATTCTAGACTAAATAAAAAACTACAAGGAAATAATTGAAAATCTGTACATTAAGATGATAATAGTTTTCCCTGTAACAAACTCCTTTTAGCATCACCAGTATCACCAAATAATTTCCTTAAGAAAACAAAGTAGCTTCCAACTAGTTATACAGTCTTTCTTCCTGCCTGGTTTGATCTGTTTTGTTACAGTGACTTGCCGGATGTTTGCAGACACATCAGAAATGTACCATAAACAGCATGTAATGAAACTTAATGATATTGGTATAATTACATTTATGTACCAACAATTTAGTAGAGAATACATTATGATTATGTACGTATGGAAAATCTAGTTCTGCCCAAATCAGGAATACTGTGCTTCTCTCCAAGTCTAGTTTTGAACTTAATGTGTTTTTCTGTATTTCTTTTTTTGTTTAATATGGCCCAAGAAACAGAATAGTTTTTGCATCTGATGTTGTTGTTTACCTCATGTGTTCCATCGTAAAATAACCCGTTTCCTCTCTATCTCTTCTTTACAGGCTGCTGGAAAGTACAGACAACAAGGCAGAAATTATATTGTTGAAGATGGAGATATTATCTTCTTCAAATTTAATACACCTCAGCAACCGAAGAAGAAATAAATTTTAGTTATTGTTCAGATAAATGTCCAACTTCCCAAAATGGATATGATTTTTTTAAATTAACATTTCTGAAAACTGAGGGGAAAATAAGTTGGGGGATGGGAATCTTATAAAAACAGAATTATTTTTGTTTTAAAATTAAAATACTGTGTACCTCCAATGAAATGCAAGTTCACTGAATGTGAACAGCTTTGCTTTTCACGTGATTAAGACCCTACTCCAAATTGTAGAAGCTTTTCAGGAACCATATTACTCTCATGATACTTCATTAATCTCCATCATGTATGCCAAGCCTGACACATTTGACAGTGAGGACAATGTGGCTTGCTCCTTTTTTGAATCTACAGATAATGCATGTTTTACAGTACTCCAGATGTCTACACTCAATAAAACATTTGACAAAACCAGCCTTGGTGTGTTTGGGGATGTCTGTATTGACTGGCTGTGGCGTGCTGAATGCGATACGGCACCTGGTGGCTGCTGATTACAGAATTTCCAGGCGTGTGTGTGACACAGTCACTGGCAGTGTGGGGCAGCTGCAGTTGTATCTGAAAAGTGAGCCTTTCATGGGAATCAGAAGAATAGTATACCAGGGATTCGTCTCAAGAAAGTTAATTAATTTGTAGATGGACAGTTTTTGAAAGATGATAGCAATGACGTTACGAAGGATGTAACATAGATAGACTGTGACCAAAAAGAAAACAATGCTGGGGAAAAAAATTCTGCTTCAAAAATTAAGGGATTTTTGTTAGTTCTGACTGTACTGAGAAGTGTATTCATTTTTAATATTTCCTTTGAAATTACGGATTCATTGTGAAAACTCTATCCCATTTGTGTCTGGTGGGTTATATCCTTGTTTCAATTCCACAGTGAGTGTCAAAGTCCACTACTAAAAAGTTTAGAGCTTGAAATCTATACCTTTTCTTGTATTTGCTGTTAAGATATTTTAGACTAGTTAAAATTTTAGTGTGTATAAGTTAAGCACTTTTGAAAATTATAGTGGAAAACTCTGAAAGAAAATGGTTACAACTGGGCCATTTGGAGACTTTTTGCCACGTTACCTTCTTCTCTTACGATGATCGTAGAGTCTCCTCATCCCTGAGCCTCACTTTCTCTCCAATGTTCGCACTCTGGCACAACCTCCCTTGTCCCCATCCATGGCCCATCCGTGGTGGTCTGTGATCGCAGGACCATTTCAGTGGAGGGCAGACTCCGTGGAATGCCGTTAGCCCCCGTTATCACTTTGTTACGTCAAAGATAAGGAAATAGCAAAACACACACACACACAAACTTAACATGGAAAGTTACTTAGCGTAGCACAAAAGGCAAGAAAAGGAGTAATTTTAAAGGAAATATGGCTTTACATAGGAAAGGATGTTTAAGAGAATTGGTTTAAAAAATGAAAAAAAATAAAGAATTGGTTAAGTAATGAATAAAATTTAGAAGCCCTCTATTGACTATGTTCCTTTTGAGAATCAAATGCCGGTCTTCTGCTAACATAAAAAATTAGTAAACAAGAAAAAGAATCAGTGGAAAGGTTTCTTCTGATTTATTCTTATTTTTTATATTTTTTCAAAGATTTTATTTGTTTGACAGAGAGACACAGAGACAAGCAGGGGAAGGGGGAGAGGGAGAAGCAGGCTCCCCGGTGAGCAGGGAGCCCGAAGCGGGGCTCGATCCTAGCACCCTGGGACCACAACCTGAGCCAAAGGCAGACCTTAACGACTGAGCCACCCAGGCACCCAGAAAGGTGTTTTTTAATTTGTTTGTTTTTAAGAACTAAATAAAACAGAAAACTCAGGCACAGGAGGAGCTGACCATGTTTGCTATGAAAATTGTTATTTTTCTGTATTGGAAGAATGTATAGATCAGTGGATTTGTTAAATATTTCAGCAATATAAGAAGAAATCAAATCTCTTGCTTTTGAGTCTTCTCCAAATTGCATAGACTTCTTAGAGAAGTTTGAAATCTCATTAAAAAGCCTTTAAGGTTGTGTAATTTTACTTTCTGCCTAACTCCTAATGTGATAATTGTGCATTGAAGAACAGAGCCATTAATAAGAGAAAGAAGTTAGTTTTGAGGTAGCTGTATTCGTTAGGGGCTGAAATTAAATGCCAAAAAATGTTTGATGTGGTTACAAGTTCTTCAACATTATACGTGTACAAAATGTATTTTCTACAAAAGTTGAGAATCCCAAGACCTTTGATATATATAAATAACTGGGTACATGCCTGCATCTTCATGTTTTCCCTCCAATACTGCTGATAATGGATGGATTTTTAGGATTACAAGTGAATACTTTTTCACCTATCTGTAGATCCATCTTAGTCAAATTTGTGTTAGAAGGGATTAGATTTGTGCCCAGAGCTTGAATGAAGTGTGATGGCACTTGGTTTAGTTCTATCCTATTGCCTTCATAGTTTGCCCTGTGGGCATGGCTCAGATTAGAGCCAGAGCCCCTCAAAGAGCACGGATACTTCTCATCATTTACATAGTTATGAGTGAAGCTTCTGTTCACTTAGAAATTTCCAGCTCTGTTTGGAGAACAAGTCGTCTTACTCATGATAAATGAACTTTCCACATCAAAACCCACATGGAGGGGCGCTTGGGTGGCTCAGTGGGTTAAGCCGCTGCCTTCGGCTCAGGTCATGATCTCGGGGTCCTGGGATCGAGTCCCACGTCAGGCTCTCTGCTCAGCGGGGAGCCTGCTTCTCTCTCTCTCTCTCTCTCTACCTGCCTCTCCATCTACTTGTGATCTCTCTCTGTCAAATAAATAAATAAAATCTTTAAAAAAAAGAAAAACCCACATGGATGTTTGTGTCAAGTTCTCTCTTTGTATTATATTCTCAAAGATTCTTTTTAACAGCTCTATCCCCTCCCATTCAAAGAGTCAGAGATAGACCGGGCCCCGACTAGGTCAGTAGAGTATGTGACTCTTGATCTTGAGGCTATGAATTCAAGTTCCATGTCAGGTGTAGAGATTGCTTTAAAATAAAATCTTCCAAAAAATGAAGAATCAGAGACAGAAAATACCTTCTTTCCCTGTTTCTTACATTTTTAGGACTAGTCTACTTACATATATATTTTTTTTAATTTTTAAAAGATTTACTTATTTGAGAGAGAGAGAGCAGGCAGAGAGAGTGACAGGGAGAAGCAGACTCCCCGCTGAGCAGGGAGCCTGATGTGGGGCTCGATCCAAAGACTCTGACATCATGACCTGAGCTAAAGGCAGAGGCTTAACCACTGAGCCCCCCAGGTGTCCTCTACTTATGTATACTTAATGCTCTTTTTATTTTGCTGGAGATTTCAGAAATGTGTGGGGTTTTAAAAAAGATTTTATTTATTCATTTGAGAGCGACAAAGGGAGCACAAGTGGGGGGAGAGGCAAAGTGAGAGAGGGAGAAGCAGACTTCCCGCTGAGCTGGGAGCCTGACACGGGGCTCTATTCCAGGGCCTGTGAATCATGACCTGAGCCAAAGGCAGACAGTTAACAACCTGAGCCACCTAGGTACCCCCAGAAATGTTGTTTCTAATGGCAAACTGCTTAGGGAAGAAAATTGATCTCATTTTAAGCTTTTTAAAAATGCACTATGATGATAGAAAAAAAGGGCTAGGTGTGACTTTTTGGTCTCCTAATTGATTTGGGGCCCCTATAAAAACAGAGTTTTTGAATTGCCTTCCTGATCGGTGAATATCCTGAACCACTTGTAAATCAGTATCTCAGTAAGAATCCCCCTGTTGCAACAAGGAAATACATATGTTTAAAAAAAGGGGGGGACACCAGGGAGGCTCAGTGGGGTAAGCCTCTGCCTTCAGCTCAGGTCATGATCTCAGGGTCCTGGGATCGAGCCCTACATCAGGCTCTCTGGTTGACAGGGAGCCTGCTTCCCCCTCTCTCTGTGCCTTAGTCTCTGCCTACTTGTGATGAATGAATGAATGAATGAATGAATGAATGAGGGAACTCACTTGACCATGCAGGCAGCACATTAGAGTTCTCAAACCATATGCCTGCATGGTCCTTGGCTTTGCAGGCTTCTGGACCTGTTTTCTCAGCTCAGTCTCTGCTCTGTGTAACATTTTCCAAACTTCTGAGAGTCTAATTTCCAAACTAGAATGTCAGGTTCTTTCATGTACAGTAAAAGATGTTTCTGATATATAAATAAGAAATGGTGTAGGAGCTCATACGAGTCAGGAGGCCAGGGTTTGAATCCAGGCTGTACTGCTTCCTGGCTGTGCGACCTTGGTTAGGCAAGTTTCATTTCCTCAGATCTCAAATAGGGGTAATAGGACCTCCCTCATGGGGTGATTGTGGAGTGAAATGAGTTTATAAATGTACGATGCTCAAACTGCTTAGTGCCGGGGCGCCTGGGAGGCCCAGTCAGTTACGCGTCTGCCTTCTGCTCAGGTCATGATCCCAGGGTCCTGGAATCAAGCCCCACATCAAGCACCCTGCTCAGCGAAGAGCCTGTTTCTCCCTCCACCTGATGCTCCCCCTGCTTGTGCGCCCTATCTCTTTGTCAAATAAAGTTGTAAAACATAGACAAAAACTGTTTAGTGCCTAGTAAGGGCTTACTAAATGATAGCAATTCTTTTAATTTATATTTGGAATGCTTTCTTCCAGTGTCTGTATCCACTCAAGTTAGAATTATACAACAGAAAGTTGCTTGGCAAGTGTAAATTAGAAGAAAGAAATGTAAATGTTCTTTAGGAAATCACTTGCAGGGCTTCTAAAGGATATCCCCAATTGGGACACTTGTGTCTGCTTGACTGCTAAGTCATTTCATCAGTCCGGCCTCTGTATGGTCGCACTGAAGAGACGATCACAGATAATTATGGTATTTCTCCTAAGGACCCCTAAGAATGGGAGGTACTAGGGAGATTTTCCTATTTAGTATCACAGCTTTCCAAGCTGTAGGATGGGCAGCAGAGGTCTTCTGTGACACATGAGAAGATCTCAGTGACCAGAATTGAGATTCTCGGGTCCAGCTCTTCCTTTCACGCTATATTTGTGCTTCTCAAACCACAGCTTGCTTTGATGCCATTCTGGCGAGCATTTCTGTATCTGCTTTCTTATCACATATCAGGGAGTTGCTTCCACTTTTGGCGAGCAGCTAAGGAGGGAAGACACCTTCATACGGTGCCCGTGTCTGTGGCCTGTTTGAAGGCATAGAGCCACCCAACGAGGTGAGTGCATTCTGTTGCCACAGAAGTGTGGGAAGGACCGATCGACAGTGACGTGTCTGAGTCTTTGACACTCCTTCTGGTCTTTGTGCAAATTGCCATTTTTTTTTTTTTCTGGTGAAATAAACCACCTTGGTTGACTTTGAGTACAAGGCATGGATCGCATCTTCATTTTATTACATCTCAACTCACATTTTCCTAGTTCTCTGGATAAAGTTTTATAGAGCACACTACTCTCCAGGTCATAACCATGAACTATCTGCTTGAAGGAGGTGCTTTGCAGAGTATTTTTATCAACTGTTGATTTTACTCTGAGAAATGACATTATATGAGGGTAGGCTGGTTTGCTACAAGAATGCATTCTTTCTTCGTCACAATTTGAACTGAGTGTAGCTGGGCACCTGGCTGTCCTGCTACAAACTGTTTCTCAGCTTCTTTGCAGCTAGGTGGAGATCACATGATGACAATTCTGTCAGTGGAGGGACGCCCGGCTGGCTCAGTTGGTTAGGTGGCCGATCTTTGGTTTGGGCTCAAGTCATGATCTCAGGGTCCTGGGATCAAACCTGACATCTGGCTCCAAGCTCAGTGGGGAGTCTGCTTGAGGATTCTCTCTCCCTCTCCCTCTGCCCCTCCCTCCTCACACTAAATAAATCTTTTAAATATATACATAAAATTAAAAAAATAAAATCTTGTCAGTGAAATGTGAATGAAGGCTGGTTCCAGATCTAGACCTTCCCATGTTTGATATGTGTTTCCCTCACATTTTCTTTCCCAATGGGTTCCAGAGAACCCATCATTAATAATGCATACAAGGACAGGAGAGCAACAGTATGGCCAGAACCTGCATCTCTGAAGGACTCTGAGAAACAGAGCAGTACCCAGTTACCCGGCTGCCACCCTTGGGGATGGTAAATAAAAGAGAAACAAACCTCGGGGTTCTTTAAGCTAGTGTATTCAAGCTACCATATTTCTCTTATAGTAGCTTAGCTTTTCACGCTAGCAAATGTAGACATTTTCTGTACTTGTCTCCGTTATACCTTGTTTGGAATTTATACCTTCTTTCTGTGTTAGGAGCACAGCTTTACTGGGTGAAAAGAGCTTCTAGTCAGATCTAGGTTCAGATACCACATATAGCACTTGGATGTCATCCTGTGCAAGTTGATCCTTCCTCATATGTATCATGAAGATCCTACTAACATAAGGACTAAATGGCCTAGTATGAAGGACTAACCAGAGTTCCAGATGGCTAGAGGCACGTAATCAATGTAAATTTCAATGTAGCTCCCTTTAACATCATCTAATAGGTCCAATCCTTATGTATTTTACACAACTATGCAGCATGTTCCCCTGTGGTTATTTAAATGCCTGTTCTGTGGAAGAAATATTAATATTTTAGTGTTACTAAAGAATGTTCTGAAAGCAGGGCACCTGGGTGGCTCAGTGGGTTAAGCCTCTGCCTTCGGCTCAGATCATGATCTCAGGGTCCTGGGATCAAGCCCCGCACCGGGCTCTCTGCTCAGCAGGGAGCGTGCTTCCTCCTCTCTCTGCCTGCCTCTCTGCCTACTTGTGAGCTTCCCCCCCACCCCGCTGCCTGCCTCTCTGCCAACTTGTGATCACTCTCTCTCTGTCAAATAAATAAATAAAATCTTTTTTTAAAAAAAGAATGTTCTGAAAGAGGAAATTGTTGGATTTATGAGATAAATGTTGACATTCTGCTAAAAACTTGCTAGGACTTTGTGTAAATCATTGAATTTTTAGACTGAACATGTTTTGAGAATATCTTACATAACTCACCTATTTTACAAATCAGAAGTTACTGAGGAGAAGAAAGGTTAAATAACACTGACAAAATGACAAGTCATAAAATACTAAAATGTTGCAAAGATTAGATTGTCAATTAGTTATTTGGAAATTACAATTAATTTTCTCACAGAAAACTGTTATTACATTTACAGAGTAGCCACAGAATTCTGTCCAACCCAGTATAACTGAAATAGCATAGGGGGTTTGGGACAGCCAAAAAAAAAAAAAAGAGAGACAGAAAAAAGAAAGGGTAAGGAAATCCAAACATATCAATTCAGCAACTGAGCCCGTGGGTGATCTGACTGTAACCTACTTCTCTCATTATTTTATATATCTCCATTATTATTCTTATATCTCCAGTTTTCTTTCTCCCTACTCCTTTTCTTTTAAAAACACAAAGAAATGAAATTGCTTAAACAAAATTGCACAGCTCATTACTCCTCCCTGCTTAAAAAAAAAGATTGTTCATAATTTTACAACCAGTATAGTATAGCATTGTTTGCATTGAATGACTATATTGGCCTTAATAAATAGAAATCATATTGGAAGAACAGAATGAAAATCCTGCTGGCTGGGTCATATAAACTTGAAAGTTTTGACAATCCATGATTTCCTCGTTAATTCAGCCTCAGACATCCATGAGCAGTTCCTAAAAACAAACAAAGGATCAGAGATGAGTAGAGATGAGAAAATACCGCACCAACACTTGTGATTCCCCTATTTCTTCACCCTGCTCTCCTCCAAGTTATTATTACCATAAGAATCTTAAAAAAGGATTTATCCTAAAGAAATGAGGAATGTGGACATTTGAAAGCAGCAGCTTAAAAAGTATCCTACTCAATGAAAATGTGCTGTCCCTCAGCCTGCTAAGGTGTCAAAAGGGCTCTATATTTTTATCTTGGGAACTACTCAGATGTATACACATGTAAAATCTCATCAAGCTGACAGTCAAGATTTGTGTACTTTCCTGTCTATAACTTCAAGTTAGAAGAGAAAAATGTATCCTTCAATTATAAATGGTTGGTTGGTATAGCCCTCGTGCACAAAGCATTCCTAACAATATTGAATTGTCACAAAGTGCTGGTATACTTGCAAGTTTTAAAGATGTTGGTTAGAGATATCAATATATAAACGGCATACAAAAAATTTGTTAATCCTTAAGATGGCCACACTTCACAATTGAACAGGATGTATTATTTTAGAAGCTATGTTAAAACACTGGCTCCCATACATAAGAAGGCAAATTATTTTCTATGATCCAAAGAATTGAAATCCATATCAGCTGTAATAAGATTCAGTTGTAATGGCAAAAACAATTGGAAACCATTTAAATTTCCATCAATATAGGAAAAATGGTGAAGCAAATTATAATACATCCATACGAAAGAATACCTGCAGCCATTAAAAAGAAGAAGGTACGTCTGTATGAACTGGCATAGAAAATGTTTTTGTTCATATTGTTTTGTGGGAAAGTAAGTTGTGGAATAGTGTGCATAGAGAGCTTGCAGAAGTAACATCAGTTAACTTGTGTGTATCCTTCCAAATAGTTATTGTAATCACATATATGTACACTTCTATATAAATTCTTACACAGATGGGATTATGATTGTTATCCAATTTTTCGTTTAAATAACTAAATTAGGGTGCCTGGGTGGCTCAGTGGGTTAGGCCGCTGCCTTCGGCTCAGGTCATGGTCTCAGGGTCCTGGGATCGAGTCCCGCATCGGGCTCTCTGCTCAGCAGGGAGCCTGCTTCCTCCTCTCTCTCTCCGCCTGCCTCTCTGCCTACTTGTGATCTCTCTCTGTCAAATAAATAAATAAAATCTTTAAAAATAAATAAATAAATAAATAAATAACTAAATTAAAAATGTAAAGGCCATGTAAAAATTCACCTAGAATTACATCATCTCCAAGAATTCCCATGCATTCATTTAAGCCAAGACTCAAGGAGTAAAAAGGATCCAGCTATCAGAACAAGTAGGGTATGCGCATCCCAAGCAGAAGGAACAGCAAATGCAGAAGCTATGAGGGAGGAAAGAGCCTGATGTTTTCGGAGGAACACACAGGAGGCTGGGATGGCGAAAGTGCAATGAGTAAAACATTCTCAGTCATGCAGCCCGATGCCTAACTGAGCCACCCAGGCACCCCACCTTACCTTTTCTCCTAAGGAATTTAGCCTGAACTCATATCCCCATCCAATTTCAACAGATTTAAAAACTCACTTTGGGGCCTGGATGGCTCAGTTGGTTAAGCGTCCGCCTTCTGCTCACATCATGATCCCAGAGTCCCAGGATCAAGCCCCCTGGGCCCCCTACTCAGCAGGGAGTCGGCTTCTCCCTCTCCCCTTGCCCCTCCCCCTGCTCCTTCTCTGATTCACTCTCTCTCCCTCACTCTCTCTCAAGTAAATAAAGTCTTTAAAATTTTTTTTAAAAAACTCACTTTGCTCGGGCCGGTTGTGTTTTCATTTAAGGCTAAATATAAGAGGTAAGTTATAAATCCTAATTTCTTTTCCCTTTTTTTTTTTTTTTTTTTTTTGAGGGAAAAAAGGTAGGAGGAGCTCACTGACTGGAGGAGGACAAGGGAGAGACCGGTTATGGTAGAACCAATGCGACTGACCCTTCACTTGGACTCAGTAGAAACGGAGGGATGCAGCTTGATTTGATGTGCTTGCTGGAGGAAGAATTAAGGCTAATGAGGGACTGGATGGGAGAGGGAAGGGAGGAATGAAGAGTGACTCCTAGATTTTTAGCCCGAGTGAATGGATGGTGCCATTTCGTGAAAGGGAAAAGACTTGAGGGAGGAGCAGGTATGGAAGGGTGTGGAGGTGGGAATTAAGAATCTATTTTGAATGTAGATGACACAACTGACTTCAAGACTTACTATAAAGCTGTAGTAAAGAAGTCTGCGTGGTGCGGGTGGAAGAATAGACAAATAGATTGTGGAACAGAACAGAAAGCCCAGAAATAGACCCACATACGTAGAGTCAACTGATCTTTGACAAAGGAAGAGATAGTACAATGGAACAAAGGTAGCTCTTTAACAAATGGTGCTGAACAAGTGGACATCCACACACGAAAAAAAAAAAAATCTACACATAGACCTTACACCTTTCACTGTAAAATACAAAACTGAACCTCCTAGAAAATAACAGGGAAAAGTCTAGATGACCTTGGGTATGGAGATAACATTTTCGATACTAAAGACACAATCCATCAATCCATAAAAGAAAGGATCAATGAGCTGCCCTGCATTAAAAATGTAAAATGCTCTGCCAAAGACACTATAAAGAGAATGAGAAGACAAGCCACAGACTAGGAGAACATATTTGCAAAAGACCTATCTGATGAAGCATTTAACCGAAATACACAAAGAAGTCTTAGTACTCAACAAGAAAACAAAAAAACCAATTTTAAAATGTTAGAAATGTGGGTTCGAGAAGCTCTTTTTAAAATTTTTTTAAATTTATTTTTTACGTGGGCTCTATGCCCAGTGTGGAGCCCAATGTGGGGCCCTAACTCATGACCTTGAGATCAAGAGTCAGATACTCAACCCACTCAGCCACACAGGCACCCTCAGGATGCTCTTTAAACACATATGGTAGATATCAATTTGACCACTAGCTATGAAAGTTTAAGGCAACAGATAGATAAATTTCGAATCATCACTCTGTGGTTGATGTTCAAGCAGAAGGGTTGGTTGGTTGGTTGCTTGCTTGCAGCTTTTAGCAGTGGAGAGGGGGAGAGTTTGAGGCTGATGAGGGAGGGAGGAAAGAAAGGGACAGAAGAAGTGCAGCCCTTGAGAGGTAGCCGGGTGGGGGCTGTGATTTGGCACATGGCTGGAGAGGCCGCCTTTGTTAGACGCAGGAATGCTTCTTCCACTGGAAGAGAAGACAGAGAAGACATGGCGAGATGTGTAGCTTGTTTCACAGTGAAAAGCCACAGCAGAGGGGCTGTGGAGAGGGTAGGTTTGAGGGGAAAGTAAATGTTTTCCACACAGCCTTCTTCAACTTGCCCTTTTGCTCCTTCCTTCCTTCTTTTCATCCTTCCTTCCTTTTTTCCTTCCTTCCTTCCTTCACCAAGTTTCCATGGGCTAGCACAGAGACAGAATCCCAGAAGCTCCACTTGTGAACCCTTTAGTCATTGGGTTGTGGGGAGGTAGAGGAGCGCACGGACCCAGCCATCAGCTACTTCAGAAGCGAGGCAGCATGTTACCAGTGTGGGCAGCGCGCAGCCTGCCTGCCAAGGGTCAGCGCTGCTCCTGCTCTTTACCTCATTCCAAGGACTCGGGAATTCCAGCACTTCAGGTCATCTCTCAGGAGGCTTGGCATTTTGTCTGTATTTCTGGAGTTAAGATTCCTTGGTTCTTGTACTCGTCAGGCTGGCCAAACCTTCTGCTTAGGGCAACCACACTTCTCGAGAAAAGTTTCCATGTCTGTGGAGGATAGCAGGTGTGGCTGCTGCGATCAGTGATGTAAAGGGAGAGGGGTGGAGGGTACCACGCACAGCCTTTCCCTTCAGTTCTTTGAAATCCCGTGAAAATGCCGATGAGAACGCACATCTTGAGCTTTCGAGGCTGTTGCCTGAGTGGATTAACGAACCCTGTTTACTAATATCTCTCTGCCCCCTTTGGAGGACCACAGTCTTTAGAATTCCATGCTCTCTTTGCCTTGAACAATGCCTCCAGCTTGCTGCTCTTCTGATCACAGCATGTGAGCAAGCTTCTTTGCTTTGGTCAAATTTTGTGTTTCAGCCATTGCAGCCGTTTGGCTTATTGTATTTGTGTCATGTGGGGTGAATTCCGGGGACCTTGGGATATCATTTCTTTTTTACTTACAAACAGATTTCATGAAAAACCATATTCGATTTGGCCAAGTTTTATTTCTAAGTAAGGAGCCTGTCCCCTAGCCTAACGGATACAAAGCCAGACATATGATATCTGGTTTTACTGAGGTCCTTATCCCATTTAAACAACATAACAAATGAAAGATGTATTTCCTTTTTTTTAATGCATCCTTTGAGCAGCAATGACCAGCTCAGGCATGAGGACCAGGGCCCCACCTTCCACCTGCTGATGCCTCCAAATATCCCCAACACCGCTGACTGTTTGCCCACACTCCCCTCGCATACCCAGCTCACCCCTCTTCCCTTGCTATCAAAATCTCAACTTTGAGGGACGCCTGAGTGGCTCAGTTGGTTGGGCCGCTGCCTTCGGCTCAGGTCATGATCCCAGTGTACTGGGATCGAGTCTCACATCCGGCTCCTTGCTCAGCGGGAGCCTGCTTCTCCCTCTGCCTCTGCCTGCCATTCTGTCTGCCTGTGCTCACTCTGACAAATAAATAAAGAAAATCTTAAAAAAAAAAAAATCTCAACTTTGTTCCAAAGAGAATGCGCCCAGCTCCAGGACGTGAATCAAATGAATCTAAATCCATCATTGGATTGGCCCTCGCTGGGCCAGCGATGGGCAGGGGACCCAGCACTGGCCTCGGAAATGGAAAGAGATCTGAGGAGGAGGCTTGACACAGCCAGGGGAGGGGTGGGTTTTCCCTCCCCCAGAAGAAGGAGACCAGAAGAGATGCCACTCTTTTCCCTCCTTCTATGGAAACTTGTAAATTCCAGGGCCCTCGGGGTAGCTTGTCTTTGAAATAGATTTAGTAAAGGACTGTATGTGGAGTTGTGGAAAAGGAAGGCCAAAAACGATGGGCAGAGAAGGACCACTAGGTGACCAGTGCTGAGCCAATCCTGCGTCGGCCTGCCTCCAGTCCTCTTGTTTTGTGCAAGAACCCAAAGCCCTCACTGTTTTAAGCCACTTTGGGTTGAGTATTCTGTTACCTGCAGCTAAAAAGCCCCCAGATACATGTGACTTCACGGAACGTGCCATGGGCTCCAGGGTTTATAACTAACACTCTTTACCCTGACTCACCAAAAACAATTCCCCAACTTAACACTTGGCTGTTAAAGCACGGTTCTTTTATAGCTTGTTAAATTTAGCTAAAGATCCAGAAGTATTACAAAAGCAAATATTTTAATTTTTCTGGTTTTTTAGCACACACACACACACCTTGGCTACGTGGAGTAATATAAAGAAAATTATTTTTTTCATTAAGTGATCTAGAGAAAAAAATGTCAGTATTCCCAAACAGCTATTTTAGAGTTGTCGTCTTTAAAATGTTTTTAAACCTTTCCGGTTCAGAATTGGAGTTTTTAATTGGGTCAGCCCTTGGAAATTATTAGAAACCAACTACAAACAGCCTCTACTATTGCCTGAGGCAGTCATAATATTTTTTTCAATTGCTATAAAAGCTCACCTGCATTATTAAAGGTCCAAATATTCTTCATTCTTTATGACTTGGCATTTCATAATCTTATTTGTCCATAACGTCAGCACTTTATCCATTTTTATTGCTAGAGGCTTACATTTTTCTTTATTTAATATTATTACAGTTTTTCTCCTTTCTAACCCACTCCTATTTTTATACCTTATGTCCCTGAAAATGCACAAATATGGCCAAACCTCATTTTGGGGGCTGCTGGGTCAAACGCTGTCTTTCTTAGAATTACCTACCAAATGTACATCTTCAGTTTACCAGAATGTCTAGTTTTCGTATCTTTGCCTGAGAGACACGTAAGATGTTTGGCTTAAAGCCAGCTCCAAGAAATCCCTGACATTTTGCAATAAGCAAAAACGCTTGTAAACTAACATTTGCTCAGAGTCTAAAATAAGTCATGCAACAAGCCTATGGAATAAGCAGAACTTTCTCTTCATTCTGAGTTCCAGTTTCTAAGTTGACTGAGACACGTTTAGTCCTTGGCAGGAGTTACGAGTATATTTGTTAACTGAACGAACGGGGGCTGCGAGCGTAGAAAGAGTGACAGGAGAGCACTGACCAGGTTAGGACTTCGTATTTCAGTCAACTCAGGGCAGAATTTGAAAATGGATACGCATCTTCACAAGGGCTTTATTGAACTTTCTTCCAAATGGGACCTACAGCACTGCTGGCACCCAGCGTTTACGGACCGTTGCTCCAGGAAAGACCCGTAGTGTAAGCTTGTTCAGTACATTCAGCAAAGCAGGTAGGAGCCCAGGCCTGTGCCAGCAAGTAAGAGCTATTACCCTCTTAAAACCTAGACCTGCAGAGGGGCTTTCAAAGTCGTCTTGATTGCACCCACAGGATTTTAACTTGAGGAGGTGATACAATGAGGCTCATGCCATTGAAGGAAGATGGTTATTACTCACTTCCCAGGAGAAGGGAGCACGTCATGCCGCACAGGGCCCCATCGGGCAGTGCCAGTTTTGACCAGGAGACCGAGGCAGTGAGGGGGAAGCAGGAGCCAGCACGTTTATTGTTTCCTGTGGCAAAGGCAAGGCACAGAAAACAGCTCCAGGTTGGCTAGTTTGAGTCAACAGGCTCTGGAGGTGGTCTCTAGTAGTAGGCTACCCGACCCTGGGTGATTTGGGCAGAGGAAAAGCAGGTTGGCAAGTGAGTTCAATAAAGGAGGGGGCTGGGAGTGCGGACTCATGATTGATCCGAGGATCTGTAATACGATTATCAGGTCCCACGAAAGCCGCCTCACAGAAGAAAAGTAAAGAGCTTTGGCTGTGAGTCTGACTCAGTGACCAATGGGTACCATTGAAAAATACAGAATCTAAGAAAACACACAACAAAATCCACAAGATCAGGAAGTCTCAGGGAAAACCAGTCCTCTTTCATGATAACACGACTGAGAAACTCTAGTGTGTACCAACAAGCGCATGGGAAACCGACCACACAGCTATTGCAGGTTTTAATGACAAAAAATGTGTAGTAAAGAATTTGGCCTTACCTCCAAAGAGGTCTGGCCTTCACCCTCCGGAGTGTTCTAGCTTCTGGAATTAATTTGTGTCATATCTCATATGACATGATAGGACTGTCTTTGTCTAGGGCACAGGGTGGCCACACTGGGTCTTTGGCCCTGGCTCCTCCAGAAAGATGGTATTATTTAGGGTGTGGCTTTGAATCGTGTAGTATGGGTCAACCTTCTAGACTTCAACCATGTGGGCCATCAATAAATCATGCCTATGTAATGAAACCCCGCTAAACCCTCTGGACAATGATGCTCCTGTGAGCGTCCCCAGCTGGCAGAACGCCATGTGCATTGCCACACATACGTGCCAGGAGGGTAATGTATCCTTAATCCATAGGAGAGAACCACCAAAGCCTCACGTCTGGAACATTCCCCGATTCTGTCCTAGGCTGATTTTAATCTGCCTCCCTTCCCTGTAATAAACCACAGCCATGAATAGAAAAGCTTCAGTGAGTTCTGTGTGCCCTTCTAGGGAACCACGGAAACAGGCGGTTCCATATGCAGTCGGTGTTGGAAGCGAAGGCAAACTGGAAAACTCTGACTTTGACCTTTGCCATTGGTCTAACTAGGTGAAATCTCTGCATATGAATAACAGGCACTTAAGTAAGTAAATAAATAAATAATAAGTAAATAAATAAAATTGACAAGTAAAGAAGATATTAAATAAAGAAATGGAGGGGCACCTGGGTGGCTCAGTGGGTTAAGCCTCTGTCTTCAGCTCAGGTCATGATCTCAGAGTCCAGGGATCGAGCCCCGCATCGGGCTCTCTGCTCAGCTGGGAGTCTGCTCCCCTCTCCCCCGCCTGCTTCTCTGCGTACTTGTGATTTCTCTCTCTGTCAAATAATAAATAAAAAATCTTAAACAAAAAATAAAGAAATAGAAAATTCCCCTGAAGGTCTCATGGTCAACTCTTTCTGCTGTATCTTTCTAGACGTTTTCTGCACAAACATAAATGTATACACACACTTTATTGTTTCTTTATCAGAATGAGACTGTGCTCTACAGCCTGTCCTAAAACTTCCTTGTATCCCTCCTATTGTGTAAATAGCCCTTGTGTCAGCACATGCCCCGGTGACTTGGGGGCTGGGTGCTGTTTGTGAGGCTCTAGACACTCCGAGAATCAAGTCTCAGGGTACTTAAGAGATCACATGACCTGACATGGGAGAACTCTTAGAACAGTGCTCATCACGAAAATAAGCAAACATGGGGTGCCTGGGCGGCTCAGTGTGTTAAGCCTCTGCCTTCAGCTCAGGTCATGATCCCAGGGTCCTGGGATCGGGCTGGATCCTGGATCCCCGAGCCCCACATGGGGCTCTCTGCTCAGCCGGGAGCCTGCTTCCCCCTCTCTCTGTGCCTGCCTTTCTGCCTACTTGTGATCTCTCTCTCTGTCAAATAAATAAATAAATAAATAAATAAATAAATAAAAACACTCCATGCATTGGGTATCTCTGATTTGTCTGTAATTTAGTCCCTCTCTCGTGTACATGGCAGTTTCTATTTTTTTTTTCTTCATTTTTATTTCCAACAAAGCTGCATTGGGTATCCTTGAGCTGGTACTTCTACCCAGGAATGGAATTACTGCGTCAAAGGGTATGTGCACTTAACATGTTGCTAGATGGTGTCAAATTGCGCTCTAAAATGGTGCCAGTTTACATTCCCACCCCCAGCCTGTGATATGCCTGATTCCCCTTCCTCCCAATTACTGAGCATGATCAAACTTTTTAGTCTTTGCCAATCTAATAGGGTTTTAGAAATCCTTGTAGCTTTCATTTCTTTAATTATTGTGAGGCTCAGTATCTTTTTTATATATTTATTCAGTTACTTTATATTTATAGTACTTTTTCTTCCAGCTGCTTAATTCATGTGCTTTAATTTTCTATTTGATTTAAGCAAACTTCCTATGTCATTTGAAACTGGTATCTTGAATCAAAATTAGGCAAAAGAAAAAGACACCAGCATGCTTTTCCAGCCTGCATTTCCACATCATGACTTTCACTAGGCTTTAAAATTCCTTTACTCATTTTTTTTAAAAGATTTTATTTATTTGACAGACAGAGATCACAAGTAGGCAGAGAGGCAGGCGGGGTGGGGGGAAGCTGGTGACCCCAGTGTAAGGCAAAGGCTGGCTTTACCCACTGAGCTACCCAGGTGCCCCTTTAAACTTCCTTTAAAACAAAAGCAAAAGGCAAAGCAAAATGAAAAACAATGGACTGGGAAGAGGTACTAATTTTCTCTGGTTGATTGAACAGCTTTTGTTTGTTTGTTTATTCCTTTCAACTAAATAGAAATCATTCCCTTTATTTCAGCTTATACCCATTTTTCCTGGTTGGAAACCAACCTGCCAAGATCTGAATCTTTTTATTCTGTAATTTAAACCCACCTAACAAATAAATATTCTGGTATGTCTCACCCAATGTAAGCGATAGTAGACAGCAAACTGGTAACAACCCTGTGTCTTGATAAGTTTTTTGCAGTTTTTCTAAGACTGAATTATTTCACTAAAAACAGGTGGACCCATAAGGTCCTAAAGATACATTGATTTTCAAGAGAATTTCACATTTCGCAAAGAACGTTTGTATAAACTCCAGAAATTTGATTCCTCCAAAAAGGAGAAACTCCCCCACCAACCCGCCCGCCAAAATGTGGTCCTGTGTTTCTTCAAACCTCCTTTTCTTCCAAAATGGACCTCCTGAGAGTTTCCCTAAAGGGGCTCCTTGTTTTTCCAGTGCACAACCTCTTCCCTCCCCTCTCGGTTTCTCCAAACATGCCACAGTCAGCATCCGAGGATACTGAACACTGGCTTCCTCCATATTTCTTTATGTCTAGATCCCTCTTTTCTCCCATGCTCAGAGTTGTAGAACTCCTCTTGCTCCGGTGTTCTACTACTTCTAAATATCCGCGCAACAAAGTACATCCACACTCCACAGCTTAAAGCAACAATAAGCGCTCATCATCTGGCCCAGCTTCTGCAGGGGCCAGAGACCCGGGGGCGGTCCTTCCGGGCTGCAGTCATCCAAAGACAGGTTTCTTGGAGCTGCGGGATCTGCTTCCAGCATGGAGCTCTCACGGGTGGCAAACGGATGCTAGGGAGGGTCTGAGTATGGGACTCCTTCCTAGAGCTACTCAAGAGTCTTCGTGGGGGCGCCTGGCTGGCTCAGTCCTTAAGCGTCTGCCTTTGGTTCAGGTCATGATCCCAGAGTCCTAGGATGAGTTCCGCATTGGGCTCCCCACCCCCACCACGCGATGGGACAGAGCTGCCCGAAGGAGAGCAGGGGAAGGGAAGAAGGAAGCAGAGGAGGACAGAGAGGAAGGGTGGGGAGGAGGAGGGGGAAGGAGGAGGGGGGATCACTGGAAGGGGGAATCTGCAAGAGAAGGGAAAGTCAGGGAGGGGTTCAGTTGATTTCAGGGAGTTCATCCTCTCTCTCTTGCAAAAATAAATAAATAAAATCTTGGGAAAAAATAAAAAAAACCCTTAACTCTGTAGAAATACCCTAGTGAACAGGAAACTGGTTGCTTTAATCAAACCTATGACACAGGTGTATAAGGACAAGTCTTAGACCAGGTAACCGGGGGCAACAACGGAAAAGCAGAGATGTGCCTGTGGGAGTTCACTGCGGACCACAGTGCAGAGACCACAGTGTGTGGAGAGTGAAAGCAGGAGGGGTGTGTGTGTGTGTGTGTGTGTGTGTGTGTGTGTGTGTGGGGGGGGGTGGGGGGGGGGGGGGGGGGGGCCCTCCGCTGTGGCCCAGGCGGCTCCGTGGCGGGGAGGCTGTATTTAGACTACTGATACCATGGGAATTGGCAAGGGCCTGCAAGGCAGGGTTTTTAATCCCTGGTCTGATCCCTGAGTTGATCATCTACCAGCACATAACTGGGAGATGTGCTGTTGATGTGTTGGGATCTGTTGAGTCCATCTCTCTGAGATCCAGAATGTTTTATTTTAGCATATTAAAATGTCTTTTATTTTTAAAAAAGATTTTATTTATTTGACAGAGATCACAAGTAGGCAGAGGGGCAGTCATAGAAAGAGGGGGTAAGCAGGCTCCCCCACTGTGCAGAGAGCCAGATGTGGGGCTCCATCCCAGGACCCTGAGATCATGACCTGAGCGGAAGGCAGTCACTTAACTGCTTAACGGTTAGCTGAGCTACCTAGGTGCCCCCATATTAAAATTTCTAAGAAGTCCTACAATAAGGGAATGTGCTTAATTTTGTGGATAACAGAGATCACAAGTAGGCAGAGGGGCAGTCATAGAAAGAGGGGGGTAAGCAGGCTCCCCCACTGTGCAGAGAGCCAGATATGGGGCTCCATCCCAGGACCCTGAGATCATGACCTGAGCGGAAGGCAGTCACTTAACTGCTTAACGGTTAGCTGAGCTACCTAGGTGCCCCCATATTAAAATTTCTAAGAAGTCCTACAATAAGGGAATGTGCTTAATTTTGTGGATAAGCATTCCCCAAAGATAGGACATGGATATACATCTTAGTCCACATCCTCAAGCATATCAGAAGCTATGTAATTTCAGATTCTGAGTCCCTTTCTTCTGGATTGATGGAGGAAAAAAATTCAAGACAGAAGGTTCCTTCTTCCAGGAATTTCCTCACCAGCCCTCCGTCCGACCCCCACCCCCAGCTTGTGCCCCAGTTCTAGGTGGCAGGAAGGGTGCTGTCCTGCTTGTGGTTCACACTCACTGATCCATCCAGACACTGCTCAGATGCCCCAGATCCCAGCCCATGTGGCCCTGCTAGGTCTGAGGTCTGGGGCTGGCCCTTCTGCGACACTCTCGGAATAAAGGAAGCCTTGTCCTTGGACAGGATGCACTCGCTCTCCAGCAACACTGTCCACAGCACCTCCTATTGCCTCTCAGGCATACTGTCTGGCTCTGAAAAGTTTCCAAGTGCAAACCCTGGTCTGGTGACCTTGCTGATCAAGTCCTTGGCCACCTTCCTGGGCTCCGTGGAACCAACTCCCTGAACTCTACTGAACCGCACACAGACACGGGCTCCCTCCCTCCCCTCCCTCTCTCTTTGATTCCCCCTTCCCTGACTCCCCCTCCTTTTTGCCCTTCCTCCTCCCCACCCCTCCTCTCCATCTTCTTGTCCTCCCCTCCTCCCTTCCCAGGCTCTCCTTCCTCCAGCTCAAGAACTTTCCAGGCTGGTATAAATCCCCCTCTATTCATCCAGACTTTGCTTGAGAATCAGCTGAATTCTCCAAAGGATTTAGGTTTTGAATTAAAGCCAGAAAGCCTGGTTGTTTTGTTTTCTATTCTAATAGAAAACGCCCCCTGGGCTAGGAGCTCATACCCTCTTCCAGCTTTAAATGGGGGACAGAAAGCTTGAAATTGGGAGAGATGGAGTAAAGAAGCTCAGACCTAAAAATACCACTCACTCCATCACACGTGTTTTAACTTCAGAACAGTTTGGGGGAGCACAGTTCAGGGAAACTTTGTTTTTTGATTTTTGTTTTTTGTTTAGATTATTTATTTATTTATTTGACACAGAGAGAGAGAGAGAGAGAGAGAGAGAGATCACAAGTAGGCAGAGAGACAGGCAGAGAGAGGTGGGAAGCAGACTCCCCGCTGAGCAGAAAGACCATGACCTGAGCCCAAGGCAGAGGCTCAGCCCACTGAGCCACCCAGGTGCCCCTGGGGGGACTTAGAAACATGCTGGGGTACCATGGAGGTGCCACGGGAGCGGAATGACTCAGAGCTCAGAGCCTGGGGAAGCGCTCTGCAGTTTGGCAGGCCTTTTGGAATGGGTGCAGAGGCAGAAGGAGGCAGAAGGGAGGAAGTGCCCTGAAGTAAAGGAGTCCTGGGGAGAGGTGAGGGCCAGGGGGAGAGGCTGCTGTTCTTGAAAACCCTTCTGCAGGATTCACTGTTGCACTCGTGTTTCTGTTGGCATGTGTGAAAGCATCCTGACTCCCACAGTGACGGTATCCTTAAAATCCCTTGGAAAATCAACACATTGATCAAGAAGTGACAAAACGCAAAGCCTCCCCCAGACGAAAATAAATTCAAACCCAGTTACGTGGGCATGATTTAGGAGCAGGCCATTTCTAAATCGTTTATTTCACCCACAGCGGTGATATTGGTGGCAACTATGATGACAAATCCTAGGGCCTTGATAAGGTCAGCAAATTACCAAGTGCTAATTGTTTCTGCCAGGTGTAGGTGAGGAGATAAATAGCATATAAATTCAACTGCGGGGACTGAGGCTGCCACTCCCTGACTCTGCGCTCCCCAGCTAAATAATTTCCTCTTATCCCATAATTAGACACTTGTACCTTTACAAACTGTACTTCTTAATGAGTATGTTATTCTTCCACTGCCGAAGTTAGGAGAGAAGAATAAAGATAAGGGACAGTAGGCTAATAAATTGAATGTCGGTGACATGGCACCCCATTGTCACCAGGGACACGAGACCATCTACCTTGGGTTCCATCTGGTCAGACTGTTAGAGCTGACATGGGGCCAGCCTCAGAGCTAGGCCTGCACTGCCGGGCCCCTCTCAGCGCCACTGAGGATCTCACTTCAGATTCACTTCTAAGTTGTGTTATACCATCACATTTATCCGATGACAGCTGAAATGTCTCAGCTTTATCATAGACGCCAGTTGTTTCTTTCCCAGCTTCCCATCTCAAGGGTTGAACCATACTATTTGACTAGAAATGCAGACAAACAGTGCGATATGATGGGTTGTATCTCTCCTTCTCTCTTCAGCCTCTGTAAGTCTTTCAGGAATATTAACTGGATAATGTTATTTTTCATTAGTCATGGTATGTCAAATGCATTAGAAATTCTAAGGACAACTATGGGTCCATTCGTTGTTATTTTATCCATCTGTCCATCCATCCATCTATCCATCCATCATCCACCCATCCATCCATCATCCATCCATTATCCATCATCCATCCATCCAT